>NW_028074903.1:0-1901 GCF_014824575.4 Sturnira hondurensis | reverse complement strand
GAGAAAAACAGGATAACTGAAGAATTAAATTTCATGTCGGAAGAAATGAAGCACAATGAAGTAAGTCCGTCAGTGACAGATTAGTAATTCAGTGCGCACACTCTCCTTGTTTGTTTCTGGAAGAGCTGCCATACTGTACCAAACATTACTGAGCTTTTGAGAAAAGTCACTGGAGCGCTCATGTCAGGATGAGAGAAGCAGCGATCTTCACCGACCAGCATTGTTGTGGGCCTTGAGCAGCCTCAGAGCACAGGACCACACCTGTCTTGGAGCTCAAACATTTTCCATAGACAAGGACCCTGTACCCTACTAAGTCACCTCAGAAGTAGATTTCATGCAGATTTCAGTAGGCTGTTTTCTTAGCCTACTTCAGACTACCAGCCAGAATGTTGCTACAGGCAGATGCACTGATCTTGCTGAAAACAAACAAGCTAACAGAAAAAAAAAGTTCCAGTAAAGTGTACAGTTAGAGCAGTCTTGGGTGCTCTTTCAGAGAGGGGTTCATGTGGCAGGTCTTGTAGCATCTGGGCTCCCCATCTCCACTGCTGTTCCATGGCAGGCTCTGCTGATTCCCACTGCCTCCCGTTCTCCTGAATCTCAACACTGAGTCCCAGGAGCTGCCACCTGCATGCAGTGTTGCTAGGGGCAGTGAAACCTGTTTGCCAAACCCAGTTACACAGTAAAGGTTCCTACAGCCATCCAGTCCTCATGCATCCAAACCCCGAGAGGATCCTTAGAAAAGAGTCACACATAGAGTTGTAATTTCAACCCCGAATAAGTACAAAAAGGTCGAAATGATATTTATAGTAGAGTGTAGAAGAAGCTGTGGAAATTTGTACTTTTCTTCAAATATGATACAGAAGCTGAGGAAAATTGACAAGTGTTGGCATTTGTCCTGGACAGGTAGCTCAGCTTGTTAGAGAGTCATCTTGATAAGCCAAGGTCATGGGTTCAATCCCAGGGCAGGGCAAATACAGGAATCACCAATGAATACATGAATGGGTCAACAGCAACTTGATATTTTCCTCTCTCTTTCTCAATTCAATTTTTCAAAAAATGTCAAGTTTTCCATTTAATCTCCTCAATTGACTTGAGTGATTTGGGGGCAATGCTGTGTGGGGGGAGTTGCTACCGATGATACCCTGAGTGTTGCATCTGCTGATAACTCCTCTGGTACTGAGCAGTTTGGGGCTGTCCCAAGTATACTGTTACTTGTACTTTATTCACAGTCTCCACTAAAAAGAAAAGCTGAGTGTCTAGTCTCGAGTTTATACATCAGAGCGTGTGAGTTTGCAGTGACTTCATTCATTCACTTATTCATTCCATAAACAATAAGCCCTCCTAGGGTTAGGGTGTACAATGTTGAACCATCACTCTCCTGTGGTGCTTCTACTCATAGAGCCTACAGCCTAGGCACACAACAGGAAGCAGGAAACTCTCATTAACTGCTGAGTGGTATAAAGGATACAGATGTGATTCTTTGTTGCAGAATCGTTGGGAATTGGGGAGTGGCATAGGCACCAACCCACTGTAGATTGGGTGGTCAGAGAACTTACTTGCGGAATGGGGTGACCTCCCTACAAAGAACTGGCTAGAGCATGGAAGCTTCTGAGTGTAGAGAGCAGTGTGGTAAAGTCTTTGCAATTAGAAAGGTTTTTGTACTTTTTTAAAATCTGGAAACGAAGCCCCAGTGGCTGGAATCAAATGAAGAATGATGTGGAAAAGAATGGGAGAGGAAGGAAGGCTGTGGTAAAGTATTCGAATAAAATCTGAATTGATCCATAATAAACAAGGCTGCAGTTTAAAGGCACGATTTGATGTGGCTATATGCATTTGGCGAGTTTAGAAAACAGGCCATAGTTAAAGATGATGTGGGAGATAGAAAATACAGACTGAGCCAC
>NW_028074902.1:0-1810 GCF_014824575.4 Sturnira hondurensis | reverse complement strand
CCCTGTCACCCTAAATAGGCTGAATCGTAAGAGACCAGTGTCCTCTGAAAACTAATACTTCTCCAGGTGATGTCTGCCAGCTCTGATGCTATTGTCAGCACCATCTGAACAAAATCATTGCTGACCTTGTGGGGAAAGTGCATTCTCTTGCTTTCTGCTTTTCTCTGGCTCATTGCCCTCAGATGCTCACAGGTGTGTTGGGCTGGCCTCTGCTCCTACCACAAAGGAAAACTGAGATGTGGTTAGGTTAGGGGGCTCCCTGGGGAACAAGTGAAGAGAGTAAGTTTCAAGGCTTGCTTTAGTCTAATGTTCTTTAGCCTAGAAAAAGGAGAACTTTTAAAAAGAAAACACAGCAGAATCTACTAGTTCAATGTAATGGGGTTTGGTCAAAGCCAGAATCAACTGGCAAAAAATTGAAATTTAATTCTCCTTTGCCATTGTTCCTAGGGCTTATATCTCCTTCACGTGGAGAGGTGGTCATGGTCAGGAACAGATGTCAGCAACTCCTCAATTCTCTGGAGAAAATATCATTGTGCTAACAGCCCAGTTTGTCACCTTTATCTTTGTTCCAATTAGCAGTCCCTCAGTGCCCAGTCACTTTTTCTAATCATCACCATTAAACCCAAACTCTTACACATCTGGCTCCCCTCACTCTTACAAGACTACACAAACCTCTTATTCTACAGGGAAACTAGGGACTTTGTGAGGTGAGTCCTCATAGCTACCACTTCTCTTATCTTCATAGTCACTTCCTTCTACAGCATCTTAGAAAAAGAAGTGGCCCTACACTTGTCCAAGGTTATTCTCCGTTCCAAATCTGTGTCCTTGGGTCTCTCCTTTCTGGCTTCTTCAAGGATTTGATCCCTAAATTACCTTTCCTCTAACTCAGATCACCCTTACTTCCTTTCAGACTGAACTTGCTTAGGTCTTCCCCCTTTAACTCTAGTAGTAATAGCCTGAATTTCTAAGTTAATATGGCAGCAAATGAAACATGCTTAATTTGTCCTGTATCAGCTTTCCAATTGTGATACTCACAAACATGCACAAAACCATTTTAAATGGGCATTAGAGTCATAAACTGTAGATAAGAACAGGCCATATGGGAAAACTTAAGCAGAATGGTCACTTCTGTACAACTGGAAGGGATGGATTAAGATGCTTCCAAAGGTTCCAGTTGACCAGAGAAATATGTCCCTATCCACTGACTGTAAGAAACCATATTTTGAGCCACTAGAAATTAAGAGTTTGACTCTGCCTGCTCCTCAGTCCCTATCTTTCTACCCCCATCATAGATTGTGAAGACTCAGAAGTACATCAGTGATGAAATTTCTTTTCTATAAAATTAGGTTAAAATTTTTAGGAGAAACCTATTTCAGTCTTTAGAAAGATGCAAAATTGTCCTCATGAGTAAAGATGGTAAACTGAAGATAGAGATTTATCTCCTTTCATTGCCAAGACTTTTCAAAAATGAGAGTAAAGAGATCTTTAAATGTATAAACCCACCAGAAATAGAGTTGGAGAAATGTGGTCAGTAGCACAACTAAAATCTATGTTGAAGACAATGGGACTGATTCTGAGCAAAATCAAACTGGTGCTAAAAGTACATTGGGTAATTTTTCAGAATTCGGGAGAAAAGGATAGTTGAAAATAAAAAAAGGCAAATAGATAAGGAAACAAAACCTTTTTTCTAGTTTGAAAATCAAGACAACAGTAAAACAAAAACACTAGCTTACCTTTTGGATGAAAACAAGCATTTGGTGAAGTGCTTAGGGAAAAGAAACAGTTTCTCAGTCAATGCTTAAATTTTGTT
>NW_028074901.1:0-188021 GCF_014824575.4 Sturnira hondurensis | reverse complement strand
CCTCTGGTTCGCAGGCCCACGCTCAATCCACTGAGCTACACCAGCCAGGGCCTTCCATATAAACTTTTGAAGTGTTTGTTCTATGTCTGTGAAATCCGATACCTTTCCTTGTTTTAAAGTCTGTTTCTGAAGTGAATATAGCTATTCCTGCCTTCTTTTGATTAGTGTTAGCATGGTATATTTTCCTCCATTCATTTACTTTTAATCTATAAATGTCTTTATATTTATTTATTTTTAAACAATCAGCAGTAATTGTGCCTCAGATAAATCTCATTAGCTACAATACTGCCACTGCACAAAGCTAGGTGTCTTTATATTTAAAGTAGGTTTCTGCCCTGACCAATGTAGCTCAGTGGGTTGGACATCCTCCCACAAAACGAAAGGTCCCACATACGGAAGGGTCACCAGTTCACTTCCCAGTCAGAGTGCATACGAGAGGCAACCAATCAATGCTTCTCTGGCACATCGATGTTTTTCTCCCTCTCTTTTTGTGTCCTTCCTCCTCTGAAAATAAATAAGTAAAATCTTTAAATAAATAAACAAATAAAGTGGGTTTCTTGTAGGCAGCAGATACTTGGGTCTTATTTTTTATATATATTTTATTTATTTATCTTTAGAGGGGAAGGGAAGGAGAGAGGAAGGAAACATCAATGTGTGGTTGCTTCTGGTGCATCCCCTGCAGGGAACTGGCCCCTGCCGGAAACTGGCCTACAACCCAAGCATGTGCCCTGACTGGGAATCGAACTGAGATCGTCTGGTTCGCAGGCCCACGCTCAGCCCACTGAGCTACACCAGCCAGGCCCCTTGGGTCTTATTTTTTGAATCATGCTGACAATTTGTTTTTCAGTTGGTGCATTTAGACCTTTGATATTCAAGGTGATTATTAGTATAGTTGGATTAATATCTGCCATATTCATTACTGTTTTCTATTTGTTGCCCTTATTTTTGGTTCCTGTTTTGGTCCTCCAATATTTTTCTGCCCTTCGTGGTTTTAAGTGAGCATTTTGTATGATTCCATTTTCTCTCCTTTCTTAGCATATTGGTTATACATTTTTTTATTTTGCTTTTTGTAGAGGTTGCCCTAGAGTTTGCAGTATACATTTACATCTAATCCAAGTCCACTTCAAATAACAATGTAACACTTAGTGGGAAGTGTCAAGAACCTTATAATAACAAAATAATCCTAATTCTCCCCACCTATACTTTGTATAATTCCTGTCATTAATTTCGCTTATATGTAAGCATACACGCACACACACACACCATTGGAAACATTGTTGGTATTATTTTGAACAAACTATCTATGTGATTAATCAGGAATAAGAAAAACAAAAGGTTTTTTTATTGTTCAATTATAGTTGTTTCAATCCCCCCCCTTGCTCTCCCTTGCCCTGCTCCCCCTGCCCCCACAGTCAGTCCCCACCCTGTTGTTCATGTGCATGGGTCCCTCAAACATGTTCTTTACCTGGAAACTTTCCTTCTCTATAGAACTTCTTTTACTATATCTTGCAAGAAAATCTCTCAGCCCTGGCTGGTGTAGCTCAGTGGATTGAGCACGGGCCTGCGAACCAGAGGGTCGCCGTTCGATTCCCGGTCGGGGCACATGCCTGGGTTGCAGGCAGGTTCCTTGTAGGCCAACTCCCAGCAGGGGATGCACGGGAGGCAGCCATACATTGATGTTTCTCTCCCTCTCTTCTTTCCCTCTAAGGATAAATAAATAAAATCTTTTAAAAAAATTAAATAAAAATTTTTTAAAAAATAAAAATTCCCAATCTGATAATTCCAACAGTCCTACCTTGTGTAGTTCTCATACATACCCTTTCTTTTCAAATTATAGTGTTTTTTTTTTTTACTTTCGATATGCATTATAACTATTTCCTTCATAGCTAGATATGATGTACTGGGTAGAAGGAACTGCTGTAAATTGACTTTTGTAATGTGGTGGTGAGATGGGAAGGCAATGTTCTACAGTCCTGTGATTAGATCTCCGTGTTTTAGCAAGCCTGTGCTTCTGAACTGTGAACTTCTCCAGTTTCTCAGTTTTTCTCCCCTCTTAGGGGTCAGGGCAGATGGAGTGAACGGGAGTTGGCTGTTTCCCTTCTTCCCGGTCACTTAGGCTCTGATAGTACCCTAGCAGGTTAGGCTCTGGCTAACTAGTTTCCACCGAGGACAAGGCCTTGTTAAGAAACACAGAATGCTCTGGAGTATTTTATTTCAAAATCATTTGTCTTCCCCTCCCCCTGCCAAAAGCATGAGAGCATTTTTCTCCAATATTTACTGTGGGAATCTAGTGGAGTTTCTGAGGTAAATCTCACAGTATTGTAGCTGCCCACTCCCCAAATGACCGTGTGTCCCTGGAGTTTTTAACTCTCAGAGCGTCCGCTCTGAGCCTTCAGCAACTTGTCATTTATAGGCCATTTTTCTGCCCTGGAGATGGTTCCTCAGGCAGTTTCTACTCATTGCTCTCTTCTTATAAGTACTGACTGCCTGTTTTTGCCTGTTTCTCCAGTTTTGCCCTATGTCCTCCTCCTCTTAGGGATCCAAGAACAGGTGTTGATTTTTCAGTTTGTTCAGTTTTTTAACTCTTGTTACGGTAGAGTACTGACTTTCATGCTCTTTATAGGCACAACCAGAAACCATAAGTTTCAAATGTATTTTTAATTTTAGCCTCTGTCGTAGTCCTTTCCTAATATGTAAGGAGACAGAGATTCAGTCAGTACCTTCAAAGACATAGATTCAATTTTGTCTTTTTTTTTAATATTTTTGTTTTTTTCACCATTTATTTTTTTTATTTTTTATTTTTTTTAAAGATTTTATTTATTTATCTTTAGAGGGGAAGGGAAGGAGAGAGGGAGAGAAACATCAATGTATGGTTGCCTTTCAGGCATCCCCTGCTGGGAGTTGGCCTGCAGGGAACTGGCCTGCAACCCAGACATGTGCCCTGACTGGGAATCGAACCGCGATCGTCTGAGTCGCAGGCCCGCGCTCAATCCACTGAGCTACACCAGCCAGGGCTCAATTTTGTCTTTTTATAAGTATGTCTAACTCATATATTTGGACGTTTTTATTCAATAATAATTGTAGAAAATAGAAAAGAAAAGATTTGGGTATAACTTTCTATTGTAGAGCTTTACCTGAATAACTTACAAATCCAAAAATTCATTATGTCTGAAGTAAAACTGTTGGCTATCCCACTTACACCCAAAGCTGCCCTCTTGTGTTCTGTATCATTCGTGGTAGTTCTTTGTCATCTTCATCTTACAGGGGTGTCCAACCTGCAGCCCGTGGGCCACATATGACTCAGGATGGCTGTCAGTGTGGCCCAATATGAAATTGTAAATTTACTTAAAATATTATGAGGCCCTGGCTGGTGTAGCTCCGTGGATTGAGCACGGGCCTGCAAACCACAGGATTGCGGTTCAATTCCCAGGCAAGGCACATGCCTGGGTTGCAGGCCAGTTCCCAGTAAGGGCCGCATGAGAGGCAACCATACATTGATATTTCTCTCCTTCTCTCCTTCCCTTCCCCTCTAAAGATAAATAAATAAAATCTTTAAAAAAATTATGAGATTTTTTGTGTGATTATATATTGCAATGTATTTAATGTATGGCCCAAGACAACTGTTCTTCTTCCATTGTGGCCCAGAGACACCAAAAGGTTGGACACCCCTGTAACCACATATCCTTTACATTCCAAGACCCTTATCTTCTCATTTGAACTAATGCAGTACCCTTTTAACTCCTTCACTTACCATCCATATATAGTACTCTCTCCATATTGCCTGCTAAAACAGTTCTCAAGAGTTTTTCCTTTAAGATTTTATTTATTTATAGAGAGAAGGGAGAGGAGGGAGAAGGGGAGAGCGAGAAACATCAATGTGTGAGAGAGGCATCAATCAGCCTTGACCAGGAATTGAACCAGTGACATTCTGGTTCACAGGCCAGCACTCAATCCACTGAGGTACGCTGATGCAACCACCAGCCCACAGTGTCTGCAGCGTTATGGATGAGATATGAAACAAATTCACATGGACTACCAAGTCTTACGTAGGAAATGCAACTGCATGGCCACTCCCTCAAGAGGAGTGCGCCTGGACCCTTCCCTTGACAGGCTTTTATTGGTTTTCTATTAGCGTACATAAAGAAGGTTTTCATTTGGTAATTACCTTTTACAGATAGCAAAGGAAGAGATATTACTGATTATTTCTCACAGATTAACAAGGAAAAATGTTGCAAAAGCAAGGGAATGATAAGAGTAACTGGCCTGGTTACACTTCAATCTTTGGGAGAGTTAGCACAGACTTCAGGGAGTTACTTTAGAGATATGCAGTAAGCATTTGCTGCTTAAAACTCAAGGTGAGGGAGTTTTAGCAAGAGCAAGTCACAAAGCAGCCTAGGTATAATGCAGGCCTGGTCTTCCATGGGAGGAACAACTGTGGGTTTGGCTTCCTGTGAGCTGACATGCACCTGTGGCCTTCCCAATAGGGCTGGGCTGCATTTGCAACATTTGGATCGGTTCCCTACAGTACACCAGTTAGGGCAGTTCCCAGAGTTTTTTTTTATAACTCACGTCAACAACAGTATCTACAGTGTCAGTACCTTCTTTCACCAATTCCTCAGCCTCCACTTCTCATATTACAGTCCAAAGAGTGCCAGCAGGTTGCATTATGGGAAAGGAACTCCAATATTTGGAAAATCAAATCTTCTGTGCCCCTGACTAGCATGACTCAGTTGGTTGGGCCTCCTCCCACGGACCAAAAGGTCACCTGTTCAGTTCCCTATCAGGGCACATGCCTGGCTTGCAGGTTTGGTCCCCAGGCTGGCACGTAAGAGGCAGACAATCAATGTTTCTCTCCCTCCCTCCCTCCCTTCCCCTCTCTCTAAAATAAATAAATAAATATTTTTAAAAAATCTATAAAGGTAAATAAGCATGCATGCTCTTCGCTTTGGAGGGAGACTCTATATCTTCTAAGCCTACCCAGATATCCTTGATAAGATCATCCAGAATGAAGGCAGTCAGTGCCTCTTCTTTCAGAACAAGCAGAAACTCATGGAGAGTTGTCTCCCAACACAAGACTTCTCATAGACTGTAACGTGCTGCTCTCTGTTATAATTTTGATTCCAATAGCGGACTGCAATACGCAGAATTTCCCAAATCACTGGACCTTTTAATGGAGTATTTTGACTAGACTTTACAGAATGTACTCTTGTAAAAAGCGGCATATAGACTAAAGTCAAAATTCCTTAGTTGTCCTCACTTCACGCACTCTTTACACCAAACACATAACCGCAGATTTCTTTTAAAATATTTATTTATTTATTTATTTATTTATTTTTAGAGAGGGAAAAAGAGAGGGAGGTAAGGAGAGAAATACCTATGCATGAGAGAAACATTGATCGGTTGCCTGACAGAGAATCGAACCAGCAACCTTTTGGTTTGCAGGCCAGACGGAACTCAATCTGGTGTGGCTCCAGATTGAGTTCTGGCCTGTGAACTGAAAGGTCACCTGTTTGACTCCCAGTTTGGGCACATGCTTGGGTTGTGGACCAGGTCCCCAGCTTGGGGTTTGGGAAAGGCAACCAATTGATGTATCTCTTGCTCATCGATGTTTCTTTCCCTCTCTCCCTCCATTCCCTTCTCTCTAAAAATAAATAAATAAAATGTTTAAAATAAATAAAATCTTTTTTTAAATGTTGGCAGTATGGGAGGTTTTCCATTCTAAAGGAGTAAAACATAGGTTTCTTAGGTAGGATTTTATATTTGGTCAGTAAAATGTGCTAATTAAGGTCACGGGCAGCCTTGGATTTGAATCCCGGCTCCACCATTTACCGCTTTCCTTAGGCAAATTGCTTAACCTACCTAACCCTGGGCTTCCTCATCTTTATAAAATGCCTAATTTTCAAGATAATATTTGCCATTAAGATTTTTTCCCCTCAAAAACTTACATTTCACGGACTACTTTTTACTCAGCTCAACATGAATTCTGCGCCAACTTTCATCAACTTTCCAGCAAAAGGGAAGCCCAAAAGGGGTGATACGTATGAGTTGCAGGTGCGTGGCTTTTCAGCTGAGCAGATCGCCCGCTGGATTGCTGACAGAACTGACGTCACCGTAAGTTTTCCTATTCTATAGAAAGTTGCTTTGCCGTTACCCACTTGGAATCTCACTGGGGAGGTCCTGGTCGGTCTTGTCCACACTTCACTGAGGTGGTAATAGTTGGGCAGTCCATTTCACAGAAGTCGCATTTCACACATAAGTAGCATTTCCCAGCATCATCTTGATGAAAGCATGAAATTACAAAACACACTCTATCATTGAATTCAGCATGGAAACCACTCTTTTGACCTTATTAAGTCCATGGATTATCTAGTTGTACTTGGCAAATACTGTAATCTAAAAGATACTCTGTTGTGGTTAAACAGAATTTTGTACCTATCCCATCCCATTTGAAGATAGACTGTAGATTCTTGGCTAAGATGCAAATAAAGAAATGTAATCTTTCCTGAAAGCAACCACACTTTGACCTGTATAATCAATTTCATACTTTAACATGTTTTTCTCTCTTTCCCACTAGATTAGAGTAATAAGACCCCCAAATTATGCTGGTCCCCTTATGTTGGGATTGCTTTTAGCTGTTATTGGTGGACTTGTGTATCTTCGAAGAAGCAATATGGAATTTCTCTTCAATAAAACTGGATGGGCTTTTGCAGCTTTGGTGAGTGAATTTTAGAAGAAAATTGTATGCATAACACTAACATTGCATTGTTAGGTAGCATTTTGTTTATTTCTTAACTGTGGAAAGGATTTCATATATTATTATTATTTTATACCTTAAGAGCAGTTTGTTTCCTTTATCATCTCATTAGGATGGCCAAAGCTTGGAAGAACTGGTTGCGCCCCCCAGTTTTTGTTCAACTTAAGTGATAGACTGTCACCTCTAGAAAATCTATAGTTCTTTTGGAAATAATCTTCTAAAAGGCTTTTGAATATTCAATTTTAAAACTTGTATCAGCTTATTGATAATTTTAAGATGGTGTCTTTCTTTCAAAGTAAGTATTTAGTCTTGTGATCCTCGTGGTGAAAGACAGTCCCTTAATTAAGAAATCACTTATCTGGAAAAAAATGTTCTTTATGTATTACTCGAGTAGATGCACGTTTCATACCACCTATCAGTTGATTCAAGGTGAGAATGGCTGTACCATGTTGTATGAGTATTTCATTATTTTTTTGTTTCGTAGTGTTTTGTGCTTGCTATGACGTCTGGTCAGATGTGGAATCATATCAGAGGACCACCGTATGCCCATAAGAATCCCCACACGGGACACGTGGTAAGAGAATCCAGGATTGCATTCCGTTGTTATACCAAACTTAAGCTTACTGCTTATTAGCCTGTGAGACCAGTGCGTGAGAGAACCAGATTTTAGCTTTGGATTTTCAGCCTTTCTGTTAACAAGCTTCAGTTGCTGGGGGGGGGGGGGGGAAATGCAGTACTCTTTACGGGAGGAAGTCTCTTACCGCATTTGATGAGTTGTTTTGAATATCCTAGCTAAGAATGACAGTCAGCCTTCAGTTAAATATAATGCTTGATCAAGTAATTGAGCATCCGTGGTTTCTAGGCACTGTGCTAGGTATTATTAGATATACTGATTAAACAGAAAAACACGATCCTATCTTCCTGGAGCTTACATGATGTACCTCCCAGTTTTATACACTGAAATACTAGTTTTCTCATATATTCTGTTGTTGAAAATATACTGTAAGTACAATGAAAAGAAGAAATTATAGCCCTGGCTGGTGTCGCTGAGTGGATTGAGCATGGGCCTGTGAAGCAAAGGGTTGCTGGTTCGATTCCCAGTCAGGGCACATGCCTGGGTTGCAAGCCAGGTTCCTGGTAGGAGACGCATGAGAAGCAACCACACATTGATGTTCCTCTCCCACTCTTTCTCCCTCCCTTACCCTCTCTCTAAAAATAAATAAATAAATAAAATATTTTTAAAAAGAAAAAATTATAAATAACACAGAAATAGATTTTATTTTATCCAAATGTATATACTGATGAATGCCACAGGCCCAGTGCCTTCATTTATAAGGTGAATCAATAAGTTTATATAGTTTGAAAATAGCCCATTTTAGGATTAGGATAACAAAATTCAATGTATATTTAAGGATTTGATTTTGTCTTTTTTCCCTCCAGAATTACATCCATGGAAGCAGCCAAGCCCAGTTTGTAGCTGAAACACATATTGTTCTTCTGTTTAGTATCCTCTTTACAAGTCCTTGGTGCTGTGTTATAACTTGCATTTTTTTTCTCATATTGTAGTGTTCTCTCTATAGAATTTGGTTGTAGAACTCTTTTATTAATGCAAGTAAGAATATCTTTGGAATTATATTTCTATGTCATAAGTCCTAGCCTAATCAACTAAAGACCATCAGGGACAAACCGGAGTCTGACAAAGCCAGGTTCTTTGGCTCTTGCTACAAGGCAGATCGCATATGGGGCAACCAAGGGACATCTTAGGTAAAGAGAGCATTCTGAGATTTGAGGCAGGGGTAGGGCTTAGGTGAAATGTAAGTGAAGCAATGTTTTGATGTGCTCAAAGCAAAACCAGGCTAAGTGTAAAGGGGGCAGCATCAGCTCTGGACTGGGAAGTGGACATGGTTCTGTTTCCTGGAAACTACAAAGTTTAGAGAAACGTGGGATTTTTATCTTCAGAAACTCCTTATTTGAAGCTCTGTGTGTTGGTTGTAAATTGTGGCAACTTAGAAATTGTACTTACAAATTAAGTGACTGTGATCCTCCAGGCAAGAATGGAATGTTTAATTTGGAATCAGTCTATGATTTTAAAGAACAGTGCTCTTCATAGAGTAAGAAAACAGTGTTAAGTATAAAGAAAAAAATCAGCCCTGCCTGGCATGACTCAGTGGCTTGAGTGCCAGCCTATGAACCAAAGGGTCACTGGTTCGATTCCTAGTCAGGGCACATAACCTGGGTTGTGGGCCAGGTCCCCAGTAGGGGACAAATGAGAGGCAACCACACACTGATGTTTCTCTCCTTCTCTTTTCTCCTTCCCTTCCTCTCTCTCGTTAAAAATAAACAAAATCTTTAAAACACAAGACTCAGCTTAAAAAAAAGAAAAAGGAAAAAATCAAAACCCCTGGAAACACTTCCCTTAGTAGATATTTGTGTTGAAGCATGGACAAAAGTAGGTTTACAGTTTTAAGTATATGAAACCACTTATTCTCGCATTACTTATTTATTGTATTATTTAATATGAACAACTGTAAACCTACTTATGCCCACCCCTGTATATCTTTCCTTCTTTTATTTTACCGTCTCAGTGATTTAGTAGAGATAATTTAAGGGAAACCTTCTGAAAAAAAAATTAAGCTTTTGGTTTTCATTGAAGGACAACATTTGGGAAAATGATATTTTCTTAAAATAATATTCTTATATAATATAGAAAAATTAATTTACTGCTTAAAATTCAGCCTAACTGGTGTGGCTTAGTAGGTTAGGTATCATCCCAGAAACCAAAAGATCATCAGTTCGATTCCTGGTCGGGGCACATGCCTGGGTTGTGGGCCAGGTCCTCGGTTGGGGGCTTTCAAGGGGCAGCCGATCAGTGTTTCTCTCCTTCTCTTTCTCCCTCCTTTCTTCTCTCTCTAAAAGTAAATAAATGAAATCTTAAAAAAAATTGAGCCTGGAATCAGGGGATTTAATCTATTCAGCCATGGAATGGTGAGCTGAAAATATTAATAATAAATAGCTAGCCTCTATGATGAGAAAGAAGATTGAAAGAAAAACATTAACCCATTTTTCCCAAATTATAAAATTTATTTATTTGTATTCAACCTATTGAAACTAAAAAACAGGTCATCCCTTTCGCCCACTTCCCACCACTTACCTTATGCAAGTGCCAATTTGTTCTCTATCTGAAAGCTTTTGTGTGTGTGTGTGTGTGTGTGTGTGTATACACAAACCAATATAAAAATATATATTATATATTTAATATATATTATAAGACACATAAGTGCGTATTTACACACACACTACATATATATATATATATATATATATATATATATATATATATATATTCCACAATAAGGAAGATCAAATCGCAGCTGCATTTCTAGGTCTGGCTTATTTTAAATTTCTTCAAAATTTAAGTTGAAAATGTTTATGGTTTGATAGATTAACCAATTATTGTACCTGGGAAATTTTATAGTATCTGGAAATGATCTCAATTAATTGTACTTTGAACAGTGGAGCAAAAGGGCAGTTAAAATTGTAACATGTTATGTAATTGATTTTCAGTCTCTTGGTTTCTAGCTTTGTCCTAAATTTTTAAATAAAATCATACAAGTTTAAGAAATTAGAAATTTCTTATTCCTTTTGACTAAAGGTTAAACATCTTAGGGTCTCATGTACATTTAGTAAAAGGCGAAAGATTTATACTATCTGAAGAGAAACCAGAGTATTCATGTACATTTAGAACAGCATTGTAAGCCTATTGGAATGTGGAGTTTCTTACAAATTTAGTTAATAGAATGCAAAATGGGAATTTTTTTCATGGTGATTTGTTTTCTCTATTTTGTTTTTGCTTTATTGGTAGTGGTTGGGAAGGTGATGTTTTTCAAGCAATTATTTTGCTAAATGCTGTGAATGCATGATTTTTCTAAGGAGCTTGTAGTACTGGGACAAACAGATGTGTGCAGATTATAAGACAGCACCTTCTGTACTCTGCTGGGTAGAATGGTGAGATCATTAATAAAACTGTTTAAGTTTGTTAGACATAGGGAACTTTGTAGAAGACTTAAAACACACACCCCCTTTTTTTTTACTGGACACAAAGGCTAAAGACTCAAAACTCAAAAGTTTGATTAAGAAAAATTTGTAAAGATTTTATTTATTTATTTACAGAGAGAGAGAGAGGGAAATATCAGTGTGGGGTTGCTACACACACACACACACACACACACACTCACTCACTCACTCACTCACTCACACCCCATCACCCCCCAGTGAGGACATGGCCCACAACACAGGCATGTGCCCTGACTGGGAATCAAACTGGCGACGTTTTGGTTCATAGGCTGGTACTCAAGCCACTGAGCTACGCCAGCCAGGGCTGACTTAAGAATTTTTTTTTAAGATTTTATTTATTTATCTTTAGAGGGGAAGGAGAGGGAGAGAAACATCAATGTATGGTTGCCTTTTGTGCGTCCCCTGCTGGGAGTTGGCCTGCAGGGAACCGGCCTGCAACCCAGGCATGTGCCCTGACTGGGAATCGAACCTTATTCCTCTGGTTCACAGGCCCGTGCTCAATCCACTGAGCTACACCAGCCAGGGCAAGAATTTTTAAATTTTTGCCTGGCTGGCGCAGCTCAGTGGATTGAGTACCAGTCTAAGAACTAAAGGGTCACTGGTTGGATTCCCAGTGTATGGCACATGTTAGGGCTGTGGGCCAGATCCCCAGTAGGGGCCTCATGAGAGGCAACCACACACTGATGTTTCCGTCCCTCTCTTTCTTCCTCCCTTTCCCTCTCTCTACAAATAAATAAGTAAAATCTTTTCTAAAATCATCATTAAAAAGAATGTTTTCTTAGATATAAAAATCATTTGGCATATCTCCAAATTTAAAGAAGTGTATGAGTCTGTTTTTTGCATTTGGTGTTTTGTCCAAATTGTTTCCCAAAAGAGTTTTGCTACAAAAGGGGGGGGGGTGTTGCTGCCGCGTGTGTATATGTGCACTGATATCCCTAGCAAGTCGTCACCATTGTTAAGTGTCCTCTTTTTGATTAACTGCTAATTCAACAGACCAAAAATTGTAGGTCATTTTTAAAATCTGCTCTTGCCAGTAATAATCAAGGCTATTTAAACATTTTCCCAGAATATTGTAATTTGGTTTCATTTTATGCAAATATCTTTGCCTTTATCATGTATTAAGGTACTTTGATTCTGCTAGCTCTTTTAGTAGCCTAGTTCTTACATATTCTGGAATGTTACCTCCTCTATTTCCTATTCAGTTGTCCCAGGGGAACATTTAATGACTGTTTATTTATTTATTATTTGTTTCATTGTCTCTCCCTACTGCAATGTGAACTTGTCCAAGGAAGGGTCTGTATTTTGTCCAAATTTGTAACTCCAACATATAATAGACAGTGACTGCTATATAGTAAGCAGCGTTAGTAAAAGTTTAAAGAATCAGTGAACGAAAGGAAATCATGTACAAGGAAGTGCATCAGAGTTCTTGGTAACTGAGAATAGCACACAGAAACCCTGGTGGTATATTTCGAGATGGAAAACTCATTCAAACAGAAAGCATATAGACCATGATACAGAAATAAACTGTTCCAAATATAAAAGTTGTCAACCATTAATCAGAGTACTCTGTAGACGAAGCCTATAGAAGTGATCAGTCTTTACATGTACCTGGATATAAGGAACTCAGGAAGAAAAAACAATTTCCAGAGAAGATGACTTGGCCATGCAACTAAAAATATGATGAATAGGCGTCATTTCTAACAAGAGGCTAAGGGAGAGAAAGTGCAAGATGGGAATGAAGGGGTAAATGGACAAATTATAGAGTCACTTATGTATTTAGGCCTTATCTGAACGCCTTTATTTCCCTTTCTGCTTAATTATACTCATATGCAGAGCATACAATGTGCATGCGTGTATGCATAATTAATTTGGGCATTTTTACCTGCTGTTTGTATTAACCAAACTGCAGGGTGAATCTCTCTTTTCTAGGAGAACACATTCTGTTTTTATTTTAGCGTTCAACAATGCTATATGTTACCTAT
The DNA here is from genome assembly GCF_014824575.4 of Sturnira hondurensis. Lineage (NCBI taxonomy): Eukaryota > Metazoa > Chordata > Mammalia > Chiroptera > Phyllostomidae > Sturnira > Sturnira hondurensis. The sequence goes on along the minus strand of NW_028074901.1, from coordinate 175,211 downwards.
TTGCTTGATAGGCTATTTTGTATTTATGTAGTTTCTATATTAAGCTTAATAAAAGTGAGATCATGGCCTGTGGGATTTTCCTTTTTAATTACAATAGGACAAAATTAGGTAGTAATTTGTACTTCAAAGGCTAATTGTTGACATTCTGGAGAATTTGGGGGAAGTTATTTTTCAAATAAAAATTAGTTGCTATTCTATCTAAATGGTGTATATTTCAAGTGTGTCCTTTTTTGGATGATGGTTGAAACATTCAAAATGTCTTTAGTATATTAAAATATGTATGAGATTGAAGCAAAAGTTGTAAGACTATCCAGCAATCTTATATCAAAGTCCTATTGCAGGAAAACTCATAGTTCATCTGTAAGTTACAACCATATGTTTGTTTAAAATATCAATTTCGATTTTTACAAATAAGCAATTTTTCAACCTTAATATTTTTGTTATATCTTCATAGTAAATGATTATGCTGTTTAGACACAAGGTTACTTATTTACAGCATCTTGTAATTAAATGTGGTAGATGTATGTATCTATTCTAATTTTCTTTATGAAAGACTAAGACTAGGAATATTGAAGTGGTATGTCTTTTGTGTCTATGTGAATTTTTCCTTAAACAGTTTTTTTCAAGATGGCGGGGTTACCTTAGGGATGGTGCTTTTATGTGAAGCTGCTACATCTGACTTGGATATTGGAAAGCGAAGGAGTAAGTCATATCATATGCCAATTCTGCCTTTAATAAAGAAAAAATGATGATCCCTTAATCACTTCCCCTGTTGTTTATAAGTAAGTTATTTTACTTCATTACTATTTTAAAAGTCATATAGCCTAATTATACAAAATGTGGGAGGGGATAGGAATATGAAACATTGGGGAGGAGAGTTATCCATTATTCCACCATTAAAAAAGCTAATGTAATATAGTTCTTTCCATTTGTAAAAACATCTTTAAAACTCTAGTCTAAAATTTTGAATCTAGTACTCTCCCCTTTTAAATGGAGTTAAAGAATTCAGCCTTGGCTGGTGTAGCTCAGTAGACTGAGCACAGGCTTATGAACCAGAGCATTGTGGTTTGATTCCCAATCAGGGCACATGCCTGGGTTGCAGGCCAGTTCCCAGCGAAGGGCGCATGGGAGGCGACCCTACATTGATATTTCCCTCTCTCCTTCCCTTCCCCTCTAAAGATAAATAAATAAAATCTTTTAAAAAAATTGAAAAAAAGAGAATTCACTAAATATTTTCCTTACATAATTTTAAATTTATACTCTATCCTGTAATTTACTGTTCTGATTTTGTTAAGCATTTAGGTTTTTTTCCTTTCATTATGATAAACTCTTCTTTCGTGATTTTCATGGTATATTAAGCTTTGTCCTCATTTCATATTGAAACCTTAAGGTAGATTCCCAGTAGTCAGATGACTGGTTCTGCATGTATTTTCAATTTTCTTGATGCTTTAAACTGATGATGTCAGATTGTTTCCCCAAATGTGGTCATTAATAATTTAGATCACTACTAGTAGTGTTTGTGAATGCTGTCACTATAATTTTATCAGTATCAGATAACTTTGTTAACAGAGTATGGGTACATATGTGTTTCTTGTTTGATCAGATAAGGGGGAAATATTATTTTATTTTGTACTTTGGTTATTAGTGAACTTGTGAGGTTAAATATTTTCCAAAATGTGTATTAGTGTTGTGTTTTTCCATCTATAAAGTGTCTTTTTGTCTTTTGCCACTTACCTGTTAGCATCTTAGTACTTTTCCTGTTGGTTTGCATGGACTTTTTATGTATTAGAATATCCACACGTTGGTATCTGTTGCAAAGAAATGCCAACAATGTAATTTTAATTTTACTTACATGAAGTCAGTCTAAGAGTTTTTCCTTTTATGATTAAGTAGTTGAAATTACATCAAAATTAACCTAGGTAAATAAAGTCTATTTACTAAAATGCCCTGGCTGGTGTGGCTCATTGGGTTGAGTGCCAGCCTGAGAACCCAAAGGTCACCGGTTGGATTCCTGGTCAGAGCACGTGCCTGGATTGCAGACCAGATCCCCAGTCGGAGGCACACAAGAAACAACAAATGGATGTTTCTCTCTCTTGTCTCCTTTCCCCTCTCTCTAAAAATAAATAAATAAAATCATTTTTTAAACTTAAAAAATAAAAAATGATGATGACATTCCAAATGTGGAAGATGCTTATTTTGCTACATTAAAATGAAATTTTAGCCCTGGCTGGTGTAGTTCAGTGGATTGAGCATGAGCCTGTGAAGCAAAAGGTCACCGGTTCGATTCCCGGTCAGGGCACATGCCTGGGTTGCAGGCCAGGTCCCCGGTAGGGGACACATGAGAGGCAACCACACATTGATGTTTCTCTCCCACTCTTTCTCCTTCCTGTCCCCTCTCTCTAAAAATAAATAAATAAAATATTTTTGTAAAAATGAAATTTTTAAATAAATTAATTTATTTAACCACACATCAATGTGTGGTTGCCTCTCATGTGTCCCCTACCGGGGACCTGGCCTGCAACCCATGCATGTGCCCTGACCGGGAATCGAACCGGTGACCTTTTGCTTCACAGGCTCATGCTCAATCCACTGAGCTACACCAGCCAGGGCTAATTGCCTGAGTTTTTAAAAATTACCTCTTCTGTATTCATTACTAGGAAAAAGGCCATCTGGGTGCTACACTGTTGGCATGAATTTAAGTCATCATACATTTTGGAGACATTAAAGTAATCACTTTTTGATTTATTTCTAAGATTCTAACCTAATGAAATAATCACAAATAATACTAAAAATGTCTTTAGCACTTACTGTGTACCTGGAACTGACATATGAAAAAAGTATAATACAAACATATACACAGTGATACTGCATATGTATATGTATGTGTGCATTTTAATTAGGGAAAAAATACTTCAATGTGTATGCATCAATATTCAGGAAAAGATTTTTGACTTTTATATGTTAGCCACCGATCATGTTGTTTGAAAATTTAAAAGGGAAAAATTGTTCCCTCAATATAAGAGAACTAAAATTTGATTTTAGTATTGGCCCATAAGTGTATTTCCCTAGAGCTTCTATTGCTGTAGGACGTATGCTTCCCCACATCCCTGCCTTTATGCTCCTTAGCCAGTCCGAGTCTGGGAACTCAGAGTCTCAACATACGGAAATCATACTTGAGCATTGTGGGGCCAGTATCTAGAGTTAGGATCATTAACTGCTCTGCTAAACCAGGGCATACGAGATTAATGGAGAGAGCTATGAATTTAAGGCAAGGAATCAGGGTCTTTCCCCATCATTTAAAATGAGGTGTCCAGCCCTGGCTGGTGTGACTCAGTAGATTGATTACTCGCCAGCAAACCAGTTGCTGGTTCAGTTCCCAGTCTAGGGCACATGCCTAGGTTGCTGGCCAGGTCCCCAGTAGGGGGCATACAAGAGACAACCACACATGGATGTTTCTCTCCCCTTCCCTCTCCCCCCCAAAATAAAAGTAAATAAAATCTTTTTTAAAATTAATGCATGCTGCAATGCTTATTAAAAAATAGCAACCCTCTGCTTACTGTCCTCCATCCGTGACCCAAGCAAACATTGAACAATTTCAAGCATTTAAAAAATAAAATGAGATATCCATGTTGAGTGAGTTCCTCACACAGGTAGTGTAAGCTACCTGTGCGTGGATAAAGTACTTTCAAGGGAGACTGTTACATGTCATCAGATGTCCTTAAGTCAGTATTTATCAATAATGTAATAAGGCCACTTTTAAGGATTCAAAAGGAATTAGTAAGTGTTTTTCTTGTCAGTAGAAAAATGTTTTAACACTAGATTCCTGACTGTCATGGCTTTAAAAGAATTCATTAATTCATACAATTAAATCACACTGTAGTACATATATTAAAGGGCAAGGCGGAATCCTGAATAGAAAAGAATGGGCATGTAACCCTGGCTGGTGTAGCTCAATGGATTGAGTGCAGGCCTGCAAACCAAAGGATCTCAGTTCGATTCCCAGTCAGGGCACAGGCCTGGGTTGCAGGCCAGTTCCTGGCAGAGGACCCACAAGAGGCAACCATACATTGATATTTCTCTCCCTCTCTCCTTCCCTTCCCCTCTAAAGATAAATAAATAAAATCTTAAGTAAAAAGGGGGGGCACATAAAGTGTGGAAAGTTGTGGTTTACCAGTAAGTTGTAGCCCTTCTGTTTCACTCTTTGAACTGTAGACTAAAATTTATGCCCTGGTTCTTCATCACACTTAACATGCTAATTTTACTCTGTTTTTGTTTTTCTGCAGTGATGTGCATGGCTGGCATTGGACTTGTTGTATTATTCTTCAGTTGGTTGCTCTCTATTTTCAGATCTAAATATCATGGATATCCATATAGGTATGATTATTGTACAATTATATAGCAATTACTTATAAAGATTAGAGTTGACGTTGCTTTATAATATTTTCTTATCTCCAGGCTATTCTAGATTCTGAAACAAAGAGATAGTCTTTAATTTAATTGAGGTATGTTGCATATAAAAATTATTTGAAGATATTTATGATATAATGGACAATAGAACATGATCTCTCAGGGACATCTTTCAGGGTTATTCTAACATCATTTAAGATAGAAATGTATAAAACAATGTAGAGAACACCTTATACCATATCTAGTCAACACAGTTCCTTGTCTGCATGCTATACTACCTCTTGAGGAGAAAATTATTTTCTTTAATATTTTTGAAGACTTCTCACCTCTGCTTTTCAGGGCTCTCTAGGTGCATAAACAGAACATTTTTTAAAAGATTTTATTTATTTATTTATCTTTAGAGGGGAAGGAAAGGGGGAGAGAAACATCAATGTATGGTGGCCTTTTGTGCATCCCCTGCTGGGAACTGGCGTGCAGGGAACTGGCCTGCAACCCAGGCATGTGCCCTGACTGGGAATCGAACTGCGATCACCTGGTTCGCAGGCCCGCACTCAATCCACTGAGCTACGCCAGCCAGGGCTAAACAGAACATTTTATTACAACCCAGTTTGTAGAGAGCATATGAAAGGGTGTTTAAGAACACCTCGAGCCCTGGCTATTGTGACTCAGTGGATTGAGCAAAGGGTCACCAGTTGGATTCCCAGTCAGGGCATATGCCTGGGTTGTAGGCCAGGGCTCCAGTAGGGGGGCACGTGAGGGGCAACCACACATTGATGTTTCCCTCCCTCTCTTCTCTCTCCCTTGCCCTCTCTCTAAAAATAAATAAATGAAATCTTAAAAAAATAAAGAACATCTTGAAATGTTCATAGAAATATCTAAGCCTCAGGGAGTTAATTACTCACCTACTTGTAAATTCTTGATTTTACTGTTCATAGCCAAGAGAAATGTACCTACATAGGAGGGGAGACCCAAAAGAAAACCTGGAGTTCCCTTCCGGAGGGCAGGCCCTTGTACTACAGGCTTCCCCTGCTAAGTGACTGTTCTGGGAACCCATCTGCATCAGTGACCAGCTGGCATTGTTGTAAGAGGCTGCGTTAGGCTTCAGCAAAGTTTTCTTAAGACTTAGCGCATTTGCCCATTTCAGGATGGGTGATTTATGAGCACACATACCCACACCACACTGACTATTCAGCAGTTTTTGACCAAAACCAGCATGACTGCCTGTGCCCCCGCCCGCCCCAACCCTGTTCCCCACCCTCCCCATTCACCTGATCTAGCCCCAAGCAACTTTTGTTTTGTTTTCCTTGATGAAAAAAGTCCTCAAAGGGAAATTTTTTGACCAGTTTGAAGAGGTGAGACAAAAAACAGCAGTAGCACTAAAAGACATAAAAATTAACAAATTCAAAACTATTTTGAGCACTGGAAAAAAGTTTCAGTAAATGTATTGCATTAAACAGAGAGCACTTTGAAGGTGACTGAAGTTTAAACACATGAGAATAAATACACAATTTTTAATACATAATCCCTGGGCTTTTGGGGGGAGGTCCCCCTCGTAATTGGGATTATTGTGATTAAGTTTAGTTACATAACCTGAGTGCCAATTACTGTAATTTCTATTCTTTTAATATAACATTGTTCTGTTCTATAAAGGATTATGAACAGTAAAGGTAAAATATATCAAGTGATATTTTTAAACAAATTCATTCTTCATATTTTTTAATATGTTTTATTGATTATGCCATTACAATTGTCCCATTTCCTCCCTTCATTCCCCTCCACCCTGCACACCCCCTCCCCCCATTCCCCCCCCTTTAGTTCATGTCCATGTGTCACAATTCTTTGGATTCTGTATTTCCCATACTATTCTTGCCCTCCCCATCTATTCTCTACCTACCTACTAAGTAGTCTATGCTACTTAGTCTCTGTACCTTCTTCCCCCATCCCACTCCCCTGTTGCTAACCCCCCATGTGATCTCCATTTCTGTGGTTCTGCTCCTGATCTAGCTGTCCTCTTAGTTTGCTTTTGTTTTAGGTGTGGTTGTTAATAACTGTGAGTTTGCTGTCCTTTCACTGCTCATATTTTTTATCTTCTTTTTCTTAGATAAGTCAGTTTAACATTTCTTATAATAAGGGCTTGGTGATGATGTACTCCTTCAATTTGATCTTATCTGAGAAGCACTTTATCTGCCCTTTCATTCTAAGGGAAAGCTTTGCTGGATAGAGCAGTCTTGGATGTAGGTCCTTGCCTTTCATGACTTGCAATACTTCTTTCCAGCCCCTTCTTGCCTGTAAGGTCTCTTTTGAGAAATCAGCTGACAGTCTGATGGGAGCTCCTTTGTAGGTGACTGTCCCCTTATCTCTTGCTGCTTCTAGGATTCTCTCCTTCACTTTAATCTTGGCTAATGTAATGATGATGTGCCTTGGTGTGTTCCTTCTTGGGTCCACCTTCTTTGGGACTGTGAGCTTCCTGGACTTCCTGGGAGTCTATTTCCTTTGCCAGACTGGGGAAGTTCTCCTTTATTATTAGTTCAAATAAGTTTTCCACTTGTGGTTGTTCCTCTTCCCCTTCTGGTACCCCTATAATTCGGATGTTGGAATATTTAAAGCTGTCCTGGAGGTTCCTAAGCCTCTCCTCATTTTTTTGAATTCTTGTTTCTTCATTGTTTTGTTTAGTCATTTTTTTCTTCCTTCTGGTCCACTCCATTGATTTTAGTCCCAGTTTTCTTCCCATCACTTTTGGTTACCTGTGCATTTCCCTTCATTTCACTTAGTGTAGCCTTCATTTGTGCCTCTAATTTGTGACTAAAATCAATCAATTCTGTGAGCATCCTGATCACCTGTGTTTTGAACTGTGCATCCAATAGGTTGGCTATCTCTTGGTTGCTTCGGAATATTGGCTCTGGGGCTTTGAGCTGTTCTTCTTCTTGAGCCATAGGTCTGTTCGTGCCTGTTCCGCATGAGGGGCGGAGCCTTAGGTGTTCACCAGGACGGGGCAACCTAGGTCGCTGGGTTGTGACACTGTATGTGGAGGCGGGGTCAGAGATGGGCAGTGGCGTTTTTTTCTGCTCTCTCTCGGATTTCGGCCCCTTCTGCTGCTTCCCACAAGCCAATTGGGCCCTTCTGGTGCAAGTTCTCAGATGTGTGGGCTCATGTACCCTCCAGAACCCTGTGGATCTCTCCAAGGATCTCTCAGTGGGCCCGGAAGCCTCTCCTGGCACCTCGACCCCTGGATGTTTTTCCAATTGGTGTTTTTAGGCTTTATTTCCCGAAGCTGGGGCCCTGGGTTGTTCAGTCTGTCTAACTGCTTGCTCCTTTGCCTGGTTTATCTGCATGTGAATGTGTGACCGTGGTCAGACAGCCACCTTGCACCCTCACTGGGTCTGCCCATTGCCACCTGCACGCCTGGGTCTGTCTGGCTGCTTTTTCCTGCGGAGACCCCTCTCTGCCAGCTGCCGACTCCGCCCCTCTTACTGGTCTGGATGAATGGTTCATTGTTGTCAGACTTTGGTACAGTTTAATTTTCTCTCTGTTTTGGTTGCATTTTGGTTTTTAAATATTTGTTGTTCATAAACTTGGTTGTGCAAGGAGGTACAGTGTTTCCACCTACACCTCCATCTTGGCCGGAAGTCATTCTTCATATTTTTAGCACAACTTTTTAGTAGATAATTTTGAAGAACTCCCTGATGGATTCATTATATTGTAACATTCCTGGGTGCCTTTTGATCAGTGAACAACATAAATTAATCTTGCATTTTTTTTCTTGCAAACTTACTTAAGACTAAACTCTACCTGTACTTTGATTTTTGACTTATAATCTTTCAACTATATATTCTTATTGTTCTGTGTAAGTATATTTAAAATACTTTCACTTCTGTAGAATACTAACTGGGATGCATAGTAAGTTTTGCTGGGATTTCTGTTACTTATTTGATCATTGTGGTTCATTCAGTTATTTCTTATTGTCTGCTTTCAGGAGATATTTTAACTTGAAGTTAACGTCTGTCTCCTTTCCTTCTAAGACTACCTCAGTAGGTCAGGGTTTCCTCACTTTTTGCCATCAATACTCAAAGTTTATTATATTGACTAAGCCAGAAAGTTCATTTAGTTTTTTGTCTATGAAGTAAAAGACTCATTTTTCATTTTCACCAACAACTTCATTGATTTGGATATTTTGAGTATGTCGTCTATCTCCTGCTTGGTAGAATGTTGATTATTCGCAATTAATGTCTCGATTTGATGGCTATCAACTTCAACTGGTCTAGCCTACCTTGGAGCATCATCCAGTGAGAAATCTCCAGCATGAACTTCACAACCCACTCCAGACATGTTCAATCGGTCATAGCACCTTCTCCACACACTGCCCAAATCTTGTTTTGCATTTCAGTTGTGTTTTTACCTTTCTTGAAATAATAAAACATAATATATCAAAGATGTTGTATATTTTCTTCCATTTTTAGTATTAAAATGGCTACACAAAAATTCACCAATTTTGTTTAAGTCTTTTTAACATGCACACTGATAGGACAGCTGTCACAAAACAGTCTAACAAAATTGTCTCTAGTGAAGTTAAAGACAACTGAGCACTACAAAAGCCATCTTATGGGGGGGAAAAAACTAAACAACCTTTTTGGCCAACCCAGTATCTGCACTCAAACACTCTTTGCTCTCTTAAAGTCAAGATACTTATTAGAAATAAAACCTGCCTTTTTCCAGAGACTAATAGTTTGGTGTATATTTCTGTTTCAGCTTTCTAATGAGCTAAAAAGGATCCCAGAGATATGTACACTGAAGTAATGGAAATTGATCAAATGAAGAAAGGTGTGTGCGCGAAAAGAACAATGAATCTTTGTATTTTGTATTACCTCTTTTTTTTCCAAGTGATTTAAATAGTTAATCATTTAACCAAAGAAGATGTGTAGTGCCTTAACAGCAGTTTCTTGTCAAACTCATGAAGTATTTGGATACAATCTTTTCTTTACTTTCCCTTCCCAGTAAACTTCATGGGACATTTCATTGAATAGTATTAAGAATATTATAAAAATTTTAAAACTGTAACTCCATTTTAATTAGAACAAGGTTCAAAACGGCTTTACTTTTTGTCCACATGATTTTACATATCCAAAGGTGGGAGGGAGTCCTAACCAGGTGTTCCTGCCTGTACAAACCTATGCCTATTGCCGATCAGTATGACGGCAGGAATTTATCCTTAGCTTTTCCATTTTTGCATCAATGTGTATACTCTTGCACATTTTTCCTTTTGGGAAGAGAAATCTTATATGCTATGTGGTCTTCTGAAAATAGAACACTGTTCTTCAGAGTATGTGTCTAGCCTTTAGAAAAAAAGGACTAGGCAGTTCCTCCTCCATCTTCCCGACGGAAATACAGTGATGGCTATCTCTGCTTCCTGGTAGCTGAAGATGTTAAAAAGTATCTCTAAGTACAGGATTCTCATTTCTGTATGAGTATGGAACTAACTACCTTGTATTCGGAAAGGTTTCAGGTTCATTCTGACTCCCTAGTTTTATTTAAGGCAGGACACTTTATAATAAAAATGTAGCTTAGTGTTAAACATCGTCACTTACTTCATTTGTACCTAAATGAAAAGAAATAGGCTCATCTGGTTAATTTGGTTTTTGTATTACAGTTACAACGTATTTCAGTAATCCTTGTGTTTGGGAAAAGGACTCCCGTAGATTAGAAGGCAGTCATGAAATACTGCATTGTTTGCCTGTAAATAGAAGTCAATGCTTCTCAAAAGCTCTTCTTTGTTTGCTATTATTTTCGCCTTTATTCTCCACTTTAAGTGGTAAAACAAAGTAAACATTTAAAGAGATTAAGTTTGAATGTTGTGTTTCTTGGTCAGTGGAAATAACCATATGTGCTAACCAAATTTCTGTGAAGAATGAATACCTGACGGTTATCATTAGATCTAGCCATAACCCCCCCATAGTTACGAAGACTATACGGAAATGCCACTCTGCCAGAAATACGAGAATTATGATTGTGAAACAAATTGTAGAAGTATTGAATGAAAATAATACTGTGACTTCCTGCTACTATTTACTGTCTAATAAATCTTCCATGTGGTCTAGAAGTCCTATATAATAGAGGTTTGCAGAAAGAGATGGATATAACTATCTAAGAAGAAATGTTTTATATGAGTTTTTTAATGTGTTTTTGTGAGTACATTTGGTAGGTGGAGGGATATAGTCTAACTCTTTAGTGGAGCCACTTTTGGTTAATTACTCCCCTGTAAATTTTGTGATTCTGGACTCCTCTGCTGTTCTTGTACGTGTCTCAGGCCAAATACACATGCTGTGATTCTTATGAGACTTGTATGAAGATGCCCTGATTTGTGCAGACTGGCCAGGGGAATACTACTGCCATGTAATCTGTGTTAGCTCCAGATAATTTGCCATGAGCATTGAAAGAATGACCATTCTTTGCATTTGTTTTATATCCCTCAAGAGCACATTCTTTTTATGTAAGGAAAGGAGTTGCATTGTGGCTAAAATCTGTACAAAGCAGATATTTACTACACTTAGATTATTGTCGCCTTTGTGGATATGTTGGAATTCGCTTTCATCTGAAGTGCCTTAAGTAGACTCTTTACTTTTCTAGTAATGGTTTAAATATTATTTGTTATGCATTGTTAAAATACTATTAAAAATGACACATTGTAGTGGCAAAAATAACCAAATGTCTGTTTGCTTTTTGACCATATCAATAAACTTTTACAATCTAAATTCTGAGTGTTTGGATTAACATCTAAAGAGGGGTGAATTTCTAACACTAATGGGAGTGAATTTGATAGGCCAGTTTCTTGAAGTATTTCTAAAGTGAGATGCATTACCCAGGATTCCATACATTATCCTTCATGAGTATGGCCATCCATTATTCGAAACAGTTGAGTAGATAAGTAGGTTGAACTAGTTTTTGTCCCAGTGAACACCATGACTAGGTAATTCCTTTTTGGTACTAAATAATTTATTTGAAACAGCCAGACGGATTATTAAGTTATATGAGACTGGACAGCAGTACATTTGCCAACATGGAGTAGAAACACTGGACAGCAAGTAGAGGTCTGGCTTTTTTTTTTTAATATTTTATTTATTTATCTTTCGAGGGGAAGGGAAGGAGAGAGGGAGAGAAACATCAATGTATGGTTGCCTTTCGTGCGTCCCCTGCTGGGAGTTGGCCTGCAGGGAACTGGCCTGCAACCCAGGCATGTGCCCTGACTGGGAATCGAACCGCGATCGTCTGGTTCGCACGTCCGGAGGTCTGGCTTTTAAAAAATATTTTATTCATTTATTTTCAGAAAGAGGGAAAGAGAGGAAGACAAACATCAATGTGTGGTTGCCTCTCACGCACCCTCAACTAGGAACCTGGCCTGCAACCCAGGCACGGGCTTGGACGGGAATCGAACCAGCAACCCTCTGTCTATATAGGCCAGTATGCAACCCACTGAACCACACCAGGCAGGGCAGAGATCTGGCTTTTTCAATAGCTTTTAGTCCTTACTCTGTGTGGATATGTGACCACAGCCAAGTCTCTTGAACATCTCTGGACCTACTTTATTCTTATGTGAGTGCAGTGGACTAAATTGTAAATCACCTCAGTGTTCCTTCCGGCACTACTGTTTTATGATGCAAAGTAGTAAAGGTGTCTTTTTAAGTTTTGAGTAGACATCTGTGATTTTCAGGTTTGGTGTTGAATTAGATCAATTGAAATGTAGGATGTTTTTATAATCAGATTTATGAGGAAATTGTGAAATGCTTTTGGAGACCATTAAGCTGCAAATTTAATAATATGTATTAAATATATTTTAGAAAGAATACACTTGAAACCAATATGTTAATGTCACATCTTGATTTAAATGGGTTTTGCCCAATTGTAACCAGGGTGAGATCAACACCTGTAACAGCTATGCTAATATGAAAAGTTAAAACCAAAAAGACGTTAATACCATTTAATCTGCCCCTACATTTTGAATGCTAAAGAAAACCTGCCCTGGAGAGGTGAAATGATTTCCTGAAAGTTATTCCAAGGAAATGCCTACAGGTTTCCTGCAAATTCCCTTTGGATTGGGTTTCTTTTGAAGATGTAAATTACTACCCCCTGGAGACATGAAAACTGTAGATAATTGACCTTGGTTGCTTCCTGACCTTTATTTGGATTGCTGAGAGAAGGGTCCTAATGAGAGAAGCATTACCCATAGGGGCTGACACATGGAAGAAGGAGTTTTATTCAGAAGAGAGGCAGAAACAATAGCCTAGAGATTTACTCTTCAGAATTTTGTCTTTTTTTAAAGATTTTATTTATTTCTCTTTAGAGAGGAAGGGAAGGAGAGAAGGAGAGAAACATCAATGTATGGTTGCCTCTCATGAGTCCCCTGCTGGGAACTGGCCTAGCAACCCAGGCATGTGCCCTGACTGGGAATCGAACCACGATACTCTGGTTCGCAGGCCCATGCTCAATCCACTGAGCTACACCAGCCAGGGCAGAATTTTGGTTTTTAAAAAAGATTTATTGCCCTGGCTAGTGTAGCTCAGTGGATTCCCAGTCAGGGCACATGCTTGGGTTGCAGGACAGTTTCCGGCAGGGACCAGTTCCCTGCAGGGGATGCACGAGAAGCAACCATACATTGATGTTTCCTTCCTCTCTCCTTCCTTTCCCCTCTAAAGATAAATAAATAATTTTTTAAAAAGATTTATTTATTTTTAGAGAGACGAAGGGAGGAAGGGAGAGAGAGAAACATCAATGTGTGGTTGCCTCTCACGTGACCCCTAGTGGGGACCTGGCCTGCAACCCAGGCATATGCCCTGACTGGGAATTGAACCTGCAACCCTTTGGTTTGCAGCCCTCACTCAACCCTTTGTAGTACAGCCCTCACTGTACTACACCAGTCAGAGCAGAATTTTGTCTTTTACCTCTGTTTCACTCTTGTTTCCTCAACTTTTCCTGGGTGTAATTAGGGGAAAAATACCCTGACTGTCAATCATAAAACAGAAATGCAAATCAAAACAGTGAGATGCTACCTCACCTATTTTTGATGGCTACTATAAAAAAACACACGAAATAAATGTTGGCAAGAATACAGAAACATTGGAACCCTTCTGCACCATTGGGTGCAGGGAATCTAAAACAGTACAGCCACATGGAAAACAGTATGGAGCTTCCTCAGAAGAATTTAGAAGTACTGTATGATCCAGCAATCCCACTTCTGGGTACATATCCAAAAGGATTAAAAGCAGAATCTCAATGAGATATTTTGTATACCTATCTTTATAGCACCATTATTCCCAATAGCCAAAAAGTAGAACCAACCAAGCATTTGTGGATGGGTGAGTAGAAAAACAAAAGGTATATACATACAATAGAATATTATTCAGCCTTAAAAAGGAAGGAAGTTTTGACACACAACGTAGATAAACCTTGTCAGGGCACTATGCTAAGTGAAGTATGGCAATCACAACAAGAAGTACTATATGACGCCACTATGTGAGGTACCTATAGTAGTCAAATGCATAGTGTTGGGTAAGTGGGGGCAGTCTGGCTTTCTCACCAGGTGTCTGGGTAACCAGGGGAAGCAATGTTCCCACAGACTTGGAGGGGCCTAATAACCAGTGTTCTCATAGCCTTGAGATTGGGTCAGATAAACTGTTCCCAAAGGATGACGTGGGCTCTCGTGTGCAGAACTATGTTATGTTGTAATAGGTTTTGGCAGTTTTCTGGCTTTGTTCCCCTCTAGTACTTAAACAGGTAGGGGCTTTCCACTAGTTAAGCACACAGTTTGTGGCATGTGTGGCTTGCCCACCCGTGAATAAAGGCATGTCAAGCATCCCTACAGCTCCACGCATTTTCTTCCATCTACCAGAGGATCTGCCAGGCCTTGATCCATTGCAACACACAGAGAGACAGAAAGTATTGTAGAATGGTGATTGCCAGGGGCCGGGGGAAGGGGTAATGGAGAGTTATTATTTATTGGGTATAGATTTTAAGTTTTCCAAGATGACAAGAATTTTGGAGGTTTGTTTGTTGCACAACACTATGAATGACCTTAACGCTACTGAAATGTACATTTCAAAATTGTGAAGTTGATAAATTTCATGCATCTGTTACTACAACTCAAAATCAAAGTAAATGCTAATGCCTCAGCACCTCCAACCCTGTATTGGCATATCCTCACTGTCACTTCGTGCTTGATCATTTTTCTGAAAGTGTGAGTGTAGCTGGATAGAATGTGACTCAGTGGTAGAAATATTAAAGCATGGCCTTCGGGCTCTTTTCGGTGACAACTGAAGGACAATCCGATAAACCCTGCGTGCAGAGACAGTGATGATCAGTGTGACCCAATGAGTGCTTCATAAATAATGACTTTCAGTTGGAAACCTCATTAAGATGTGTTAGCTCCACCCAATATCCAGACTTAGAAATTGTCCATTTTGTCTGGGCCTTCCGGTGTATCATGCCTGGCCCTGTCTGTGTGGCAAAGAATTGTAGCTAGAGAACTCTGGGTCTTAAGTTTTTATGATATTCAAATAAAATAAATGAAATGTTTTCTCCCTGTCTTCTCATTTCTGGGAAGCTTTCCTGACCTCCCAGTTTGGGTTCCATAGTTACTCTTTTTTAAAAATATTTTATTTATTTATTTTTAGACAGAGGGGAAGGGAAGGAGAAAGAATGGGAGAGAAACATCAATGTGTGGTTGCCTCTCATGTGTCCGCTACTGGGGACCTGGTCTGCAACCCAGGCATGTGCCCTGACTGGGAATCAAACTGGCGGCCCTTTGCTTCACAGGCCCGTGCTCAAGCCACTGAGCTATACCAGCCAGGGCCTTGATCTCTGTTATTCTAATTGCCCTAGACCTTCCCTGAATCGTAAGCTCCTAGGAAACAAGGGTATGTCTTACCCATTTCTGTGCGGTCATTTTTCTAAAAAAGCCTGCATAGTATATGCTCAGTAAAACTTCACTGACTAAATAAAGAGAAAAAAAGTCTTTACTCTCAAATGGCTTACTGTGTTGTGCTGGGAACAAATGTGGAAGCAAAAGCAATTTTTCGCACAAGTGGGAAAACGATACATTGTGAGCACAGAGAAGGGTTTGATTGCTTTTTTTGGATTGGGGTGGAAGGGAGAGGGAGAGGCTTTTGTGACAGGAATTGAAATGTTAAAGGATGGTTTGTTCACAACTTAGATTTTTTTAAAGTACTGAAATGCCAAAATATTATTAGTATATCATTTCATTACTTTAAAAAAATCTGAAGTCATAGTCATTTACATCCTGACTCATACCCAAAGAATTACATGGTACTCACAAATTTCCAAATGAACAAAAATGTACTGCTTTAAAAACATTCTTGCCCTGGCTGGTGTGGTTCAGTGGATTGAGCGCCAACCTGAGAAACAAAGGGTTACCGGTTTGATTCCCAGTCAGGGCACATGCCTGGGTTGCAGGCCAAGTCCTCAGTAGTGGGTGTGTGAAAGGCAATGACACATTGATGTTTCCCTTCCTCCCCTTCTCCCTCCCTTCCCCCCTCTCTAAAAATAAATAAATAAATACGCCCTCATTGGTGTGGCTCCCTGGATTGAGTGCCAACCTATAAATCAAATTGCTGGTTCAATTCCCAGTCAGCACATGCCTGGGTTGTGGGCTAGGTCCCTGGCTGGGGACCTGTGAGAGGCTACTGGTCGATGTATCTATCACATACTGATGTTCCTTTCCCTCTCTTTCTCCCTAACTTCCCCTTTCTCTAAAAATAAATAAAATCTTTATAAAAAATAATAGTAAAATCGAATAAGTAAAACCTTTAAAAAAAACATTCACACCACTGTTTCTCTATTTTTGTTTTCAAATTCTTCGAGGTATCTCATTTTGCTTACCAGTCCACAAGTTATTAGTAGCTCTGAACATCTTATATTTATTAGTCATTTTTAAAAATTTTTATTTATTTCTCTTTAGAGGTGAAGGGAAGGAGAGAGGGAGAGAAATATCAATGTATGGTTGCCTCTGGTGTGTCCCCTTCTGGGAACTCGCGTGCAACCCAGGCATGTGCCCTGACTGGGAATTGAACCGCAATCGTGTGGTTCACAGGCCCGTGCTCAATCCACTGAGCTACGCCAGCCAGGGCTAGTTATCAGTCATTTGTATTCTCCTTAGAATCAGTTTGGGACTCCATCTAATCCCAAAGGTCTCCTATAAGAATCTCCCTAGAACTGAGGTGGAGAAATCTTAGGGAAACAGAGAGAGAGGATAGTAGAAAAAATTTGAAGAGAAAAAGGAAAAAAAGAGGAGTCAGGTTTCTAGGACCAATTCCAGGACCTCTGAAAACCCAACTACTACTCTTCCTCAGTGGTAGGAGTTTCTCCTCTTCCTTTCCTTTTTTTCCTTTCAATGTCATGTTTGTTCTCACAATCCTGATTTGCTTCCTTAATCACTCTGGAAAGACTCAAGCCAGAATTACAAAGAATCCTTAATTCTAGTTCCTGGCCCCTCTGCAGGTGTAAAAACAGCTAAAGACAAGGTAGATAACTATGACAAATTTTTTTCTCATACATTGACAAAATACCAATGATTTGATAGTATACAAAATAAATACTAAAATACCATCATTCCCATTTTGCTCCAGTATTATACATATTAGATTGAAGTCCCAGCAGTTTATCAGGAGAAGGGAAGATGGATTCTCCTGATAGTGACCAGCTGGCTAGTTCTGCCAAAAATTTTTAAAACATTTTATTTATTTATTTTTAAAGAGAAGGGAAGGAAGGGAAAAAGAGGGAGAGAAACATCAATGTGTGGTTGCCTCTCACGTGCCCCTACTGGGGACCTGGCCCGCAGCCCAGGCATGTGCCCTGACTGGGAATTGAACTGGCAACCTTTAGTTGACAGGCTGGTGCTCAACCCACTGAGCCACACCAGCCAGGGCTGTCAAATTTTCATTCAGATAAAGATAGTATTAGGAACAAATATAACAAAAGATGCTCAAGACATATACTGAAACCTATAAAAGGTACATCCCCAAATAAAGACACCCTGTTCATAGACTTTAAAAATCAATATTGTAGCCCTGGCTAATGTGGCTCAGTGGATTGAATGCCAACCTTCGAACCAAAGGCACATCATAATTACATTAGTCAAGACCAAAATGAAGGAGAGAATCCTAGAAGCAGCAAGGGATAAGGGGACAGTCACCTACAAAGGAGTACCCATCAGACTGTCAGCAGATTTCTCAAAAGAGACCTTACAGGCAAGAAGGGGCTGGAAAGAAGTATTCCAAGTCATGAAATCCAAAGACCTACAGCCAAGATTGCTTTATCCAGCAAAACTTTCATTTAGAATGGAAGGACAGATAAAGTGCTTCTCAGATAAGGTCAAATTGAAGGAGTTCATCATCACCAAGCCCTTATTATATGAAGTGCTAAAGGGACTTATATAAGAAAAAGAAGATGAAAAATATTAACAGTGAAAGGACAGCAAACACACAGTTATTAACAACCACACCTAAGACAAAAGCAAACCAAGAGGACAGCTAGATCAGGAGTGGAACCATAGAAATGAAGAACACATGGAGGGTTAGCAACAGGGGAGTGGGAGGGGGAGAAGGGGGGAGAAGGCACAGAAAATAGCATAGATGGTAGGTAGAAAATAGATAGGGGGAGGGTGAGAATAGTGGGGGAAATATAGAATCTAAAGAACTTGAGACACGTGGTTATAAACTAAGGGGGGGAGAATGGTGGGGGAGGGAGGGTGCGGGTGGAGGGGAATGAAGGGGGGGAATAGAACAACTGTAATGGTATAATCAATAAAATATATTTTAAAAAATAAGATATAAAAAATAAAAAATAAATAAAACAACAACAACAACAAAGGGTCTCTGGTTAGATTCCCAGTCAGGGCACATGCCTGGGTTGTGGGCCAGGAACCCCACTAGGGGGCGCGCAAGAAGCAACAACACATTGATACTTTCCCTCTTTCCCTTTCCTTCTGTCTAAAAACAAATAAAATCTTTAAAAACACTCAATACCTGGCTGGTGTAGCTCAGTGGATTGAGCGTGGGCCTGCGAACCAGACTATCGCGGTTCAATTCCCAGTCAGGGCGCATGCTTGGGTTGCAGGCCAGTTTCCGGCAGGGGCTAGTTCTCTGCAGGGGATGCATGAGAAGCAACCATACATTGATGTTTCCTTCCTCTCTCCTTCCCTTCCCCTCTAAAGATAAATAAATAAAATATTTTTTAAAAAAGTATGTTCCTCTATAAAAGACTTGTACTTCTCCCAGGTTTTTAAATAAAAAAAAATAATAAAATAAAATAAATAAATAAATAAATAAAACACTCAATATTGTAAAACTCTCAATTTCTATGGCAAATCCAATAAAATTCCAGCATATGTGTGTGTGTGTGTGTGTGTGTGTGTGTGCAAAATAGACCTCTCACATTGGGCATCCTCCTGCAAAGTGAAAGGTAGCCAGTTCAATTCCCAGTCAGGGCATATGCGTGAGCTGTGGTTTGATCCCCAGTTGGGGCACATAAGGAAGGCAACCAGTCGATGTTTCTCTCTCACATTGTGTTTCTTTCCTTCTCTTTCTCTCTCCCTTCCTCTTTCTCTAAAAATAAATAAAATCTTTTTTTAAAATAAAATTTATATAGATATGTGAAGAGCCAAAAAACAGGCAAGACAGAAAATAGTAAAGACAGAAAAGAGTAAACAGCTGGCAGACCCATTCCTTCACAGAAACACTGAAAAAACGAGCAAGAAGTTTCAGAGTCAACTTTGTTGTAACTCTGAAAAATAGTCAAAACTTTGAAGTAACCAAATGAATACCGAATCAAGAAAAGGGAGTCCTGGCTGGTGTAGCTCAGTGGATTGAGCACGGGATTGCGAAGCAGAGGATCGCAGTTCATTCCCAGTCAGGGCACATGCCTGGGTTGCAGGCCAGTTCCCAGCAGGGGACACACGATACATTGTGTGTCCTCGGCAGAGGCAACCATACATGGATATTTCTCTCCCTCTCTCCTTCCCTTCCCCTCTAAAGAGAAATAAATAAAATATTTAAAAAAAGAAAAGGGAAACAGGGCTGGCTTTAGTTCAGAGGGTACTTCGATTCATAAGAAAAGGGAAACATAAGCATGGTAGGAGAGTTTTCTTCTGTTTTAGCTTTGCCCCACCTCCCACTTTGGTGTGGTAGTGGTTTTTTAATATGATGAGAGTGAGAGAGAGAGAATAGAGAGAAACAGCAATTTATTGTTCCATTCTTTCATGTACTCACCAGTTGACTCCTGCCTGTACCCTGACCAGGGATTGAACCGGCAAACCTGGCCTGTCCAGATGATAACGGAACAAACTGAACTACCCAGACAGGGCATGCGGCAGAATTTCAAAGCCAGCAGTCAGTTTTCCCAGTGTGGGTAAGCTGGTCCCAGAAAGAGCGGAGCAGACCTTGTTCCCAACGAATTGCATTTCCCGGTGTTTGAACCCATCTGTGGGTTCCCTGAAGGAATGATAAAAGGGGCTTGCCTTAATTTGACCTAACTCGAAAATCTCTCAGGTCAGAAAATCAGCTACATAAGGAATGTTCTGGAAAATACTGAATGACAAATGAGCTACCCACTGCTCGCTGGGGCAAAACATTGCAGTCGTAGCAAATAGATGTGCCAAATGTCTGGGAGAAAAAGCTGAGAAAAAACTTGACTTTGGAAAACCAAAGCTTTATAGACATAGAACAGGATGCATGCTCAGAAAACACTTCAGTTCTCTAACCTTTCACCTCTGGCTGATATTTAGGTTCAGTGGGAACAGAAAGTGAAGGGAAAACTGGAGTTGTGAACAGACTGACTAAGTGTTGAGGGGCTGTACCAACACAGAACCAGTTTACAAATATTGAGAGAATACTCTTTTGTTTTGTACTTAGGCGTCTAAGGAAATCACTCTCAAACCATTAGACGACCACTAAGGTAGTGAAACAGACTTCAATGTCTACACATGACAAAGAATACAGTCTTTACGAATATAGTTTAGAAAGTTTACTAAGCAAAAACTACAACATGCAACAACAACAAAATGTGGGGAAAGACACTGATTTCAAGTATACGATTCCCTCAGGAAACTAAAAATGGAACTGCCTTTTGACCCAGCAATTCCACTGCTGGGAATATACCCTAAGAATCTTGAAACACCAATCCACAAGAACCTATGCACCCCAGTGTTCATAGCAGCACAATTTACAATAGCCAAGTGCTGGAAGCAACCTAAGCACCCATCAGTAAATGAGTGGATCAAAAACTAGGGTACATGCCCTGGCTGGTGTAGCTCAGTGGATTGAGTATGGGCCTGAGAACTAAGGGATCAAGGTTCTATTCCCAGTCAGGGCACATGTCTGGGTTGCAGGCCAGTTCCCAGTGGGGGACACAGGAGAGGCAGCCATACATTGATATTTCTCTCCCTCTCCCCTTCCCCTCTAAAGATAAATAAATAAAATCTTAAAAAAAACTAGGGTACATTTACACAATGGAATACTACACAGGAGAAAGAAAGAAGGAGCTCCCACTCTTCACACAGCATGTATGGATCTGGAGAGCATTATGCTAAGTACAATAAGCCAGGCAGTGAAAGACAAATACAATATGATCTCACCTATAAGTGGAACCTAAACAACAAAATAAACAAGTGAGCAAATAGAACCAGAGACATGGAAATAAAGAACAATCTGACAGTAACCAGAGGGGATGGGGAAGTGGATAATGGGAGTAGAGGAGAGAAGGGCTTTTAGGAATAGCCATAAAGAACACATGGACAACACCAAGGGGGGGGGGTGAGATCAGGGATGGGAGGTGTGGGGAGTTGTGGGGGTAAAATGGAGACAGCTGTACTTGAACAACAATAAAAGAAGTTTAAGAAAAAGAGAGACTCTGATTTCCAGAGTTACCATCTTATAATTTTCAAAATGTCCAATTGTCAACAAAAAAAATTATGAGGTACATAAAGTAATAAAAAGTATAGCCCTGCCCTGGCTGGAGTAGCTCAGTGGATTGAGCACGGGCCTGAGAACTAAGGGATCAAGGTTCGATTCCCAGTCAGGGCACATGCCTGGGTTGCAGGCCAGTTCCCAGCGGGGGACACAGGAGAGGCAACCATACATTGATATTTCTCTCCCTCTCTCCTTCCCTTCCCCTCTAAAGATAAATGAATAAAATCTTTTTAAAAAGTATAGCCCAGCCCTGGCTGGTGTAGCTCAGTGGATTGAGCATGGGCCTGCGAACCAGATGATCACGGTTCGATTCCCAGTCAGGGCACATTGCCTGGGTTGCAGGCAGGTTCCCTGCAGGCCAACTCCCAGCAGGGACGCACGAAAGGCAACCATACATTGATGTTTCTCTCCGTCTCCTTCTCCTCTAAAGATAAATAAATAAATAAAATCTTTTTAAAAAGTATAGCCCATTCACAGAAGAAAAAGAGAAATTAAAAGAAACCAAATCTCAGGAAGCCCAGACATTGGACTTATGAAAAATAAATCAGCTATATAAAATATGTTGAAAAAACTAAAGGAAACCATATTAAGAACTGAAGAGAATAATGCCTCACCAAACAGAATATTAATAGACTATAACATCCAACAACAGCAACATGGTAATATGTGAAGTACGGGATGTGTTAAGTACTGGTAACCTTATTAAGGTTAACACATCAAACATATATGTGTATCAAATCACATTGTACACCTTAAATTTACATAATTTTTATATCTATTACATCTCAGCTGGAAAAAATAAAACACATTTTGGGGGGAGAAAAATGAAGAGATGTCAGAAAAAAGAATCAAACAGAAGTTCTTAAGCTGAAAGATACACTATTAAAAATTACAGGAGAGCTTCAAAACTATATTTGAGCTGGCAGAATGAAATAGTGAACATGAAGAGAAGTCAATTACAATTTTCTGGTTGGAGAAGCATCATGAAAAAAAGAATGAATAAAATTAACAGAATGGAAGAGAGCCATGAGATACCATCAAGTACACCAACACACACATAATGAGAGTCCTCGCAGGAGAGAAAAATACAGAAAAAGTATGGCTAGAAATGTCCCAAATCTGATGGAAGCCATGTATCTACACATCTAAGAAGCTTATCAATCTCCAAGGTAAATAAATACAAAGTTCCCTAGCACAACAGACAGAGAGAAAGGGAATTTTGAACATACTAAGAAAGAAGTGATTTGTCACTTGAAAAATTCTCTGTAAGATTAACAACCAATTTCTCATTAGAAACCAAAGAACTCAGAAAGCAGTGGGACGACATAAAGTACTGGAAGAAATGAAGTTGATCAAGGATTCTAGGCGGGGTGGGGTAGGGATGAAGGGATTGAGCAAAAAAAGAAAAAAAGATGAACTCGAGTTCTTTCACAACAGTATGGTGATCGCAGGGGTGGGGGTGGCTGGAGGTGGAAGAGAGTATGGGGGGATAAATGGTGGTGGAAGAAGAAAATTAAAAAAATAGGTATAAAGAAATCTATGTCTGGCATACTGATTCTTAAAAAATGAAGGAAAGCCCTGGCCAGGATGGGTAGCTCAGTTGCTTCAAGCATCATCCTGATATGCCAGGATGTGGACTTTAATCCCTGGTCAGGGCACATACAGGGATCCACCAACGAATGCATAAATAAGCTGAACAACAACCGAATTTTTCTCTCTCTCACCAATACATAAAATTTAAAGAAACAAATGAATAATTACAGCGCTCTCGGCATTCCTGGGATCTGTCTCTTGCTGCACCAGGGTTTGGACGGAGGAGGCCTAGGGAGGTACCTTCTCTCTAATTCCCCTCCAACCTCTTTTCCAGGGACCGCGGTTGACACCACCTCAGCTGTCCTCAGCCCCCGAGATCAGGCGACACCATTTTTTCACCATAATTCCTCATTGCCTAACAACCATGAGCTACCAGATTTGTCAGAGTTATTCCGTCGAGGTGCAGGCTTCTGTTCACTGCCTGGCCACCCTGCACCTGTGGGCAGGTCACAACTACCTCTCTCTGGGCTTCTACTTCGACCTGAAATGTGGTTCTGCAGGGCGTGGGCCACTTCTTCGGACAATGGAATTGGCCAATGAGAAGCGTGAGGGCTCTGAGTGTCTCTTAAAGCTGCAAAACCAGCGCAGTGGCCGCATTCTTCTCCAGGACATAGCGAAGCCGTCCCAAGATGAGTGGGGTAAAATTCAGGATGCCATGGAAGCAGCCTGGACCTTGGGGAAGAACCTGACCTCAGGCTCTATTGTATCTTCGTGGGTTCTACCCCCACAGACCCTCAGCTCCATGACTTCCTGGATGAGGAAATGAAACTCATCAAGAAGCTGTGTGACTACCTGGCTCACCTCCACAGGCTAGCCAGCTCCCAAGCTGGTCAGCTCCCAGGCGGGCGTGGACGAATATGTCTTGGAAAGGCTCACCCTCAAGCACGATTAGGAAGCCTTTGGAGCTCAGAGGACTCTGAGGGGCCCCTCTCCATTTCCCTATGTCTGGATTTTGCCTGAGCCTGTCCCTGAAACCACTACACACCTTTAACCATCTCTCTTACATTGGACCAAATGGAAACAATAAAACATTTTGCAGCAAGAACAAAATGAAGGACAAATTAAGATAGTCCCCGATAAACAAAAACTGAGGTTTTTAAAAAAAATTTAATTGTTCAAGTACAGTTTTCTGTCTTTTACTCCCATCCCAGCCCATCCCCCAACCTTCCCCATCTCCCTCCCATGTACACACCCCTCCTTGTTTTTGGCCATGTGTCTTTTATACTAGTTCCTGTAAACAGTTCCCCTTTTCTCCTGAAATTCCCTGCCCTCTCTCTCTCTCTGGTCACTGTCAGCCTGTTCTCTATTTCAGTGTCTTTGGTTATATTTTGCTTGTTTTTTTTTTAAGATTTTATTTATTTATCTTTAGAGGGGAAGGGAAGGAGAGAAGGAGAGAAATATCAGTGTATGGTTGCCTCTCATGAGTCCCCTGCTGGGAACTGGCCTGCAACCCAGGCATGTGCCCTGACTGGGAATCGAACCGCGATTGTTTGTGTCGCAGGCCCACGCTCAATCCACTGAGCTACACCAGTCAGGGCTTGTTTTGTTGTTTAGGTTCCTGTTAAAGGTGAGATCATGTGTTATTTGTCATTCACCACCTGGCTTATTTTGCTTAGCATAATGCTTTCCAGTTCTATTCATGCTGTTGCAAAGGATAGGAGCTTCTTCTTTCTTTCTACTGCATAGAATTCCATCGTGTAAATGTACCCTAGTTTTTTTTTAAAGATTTTATTTATTTATCTTTACAGGGGAAGGAGAGAGGGAGAGACCCATCAATGTATGATTACCTCTAATTCGTCTCCTGCTGGGAACTGGCCTGCAGGGAGCTGGCCTGCAACCCAGCCATGTGCCCTGACTGGGAATCCAACCGTGATCCTCTGGTTCGCAGGCCTGAGCTCAGTCCACTGAGCCACACCAGCCAGGGAAATGTACCCTATTTTTTGATCCACTCATTTACTTATGGGCACCTAGGTTGCTTCCAACACTTGGCATTTGTAAATTGTGCTGCAGTGAACATTGGGGTGCATAGGTTCTTTTGGGTAGGTGTTTCAGGGTTCTTAGGATATAATCCTAGAAGTGGAATTGCTAGGTCAAAAGGCAGTTCCATTTTTAGTTTCTTGAGAATATTCCTTACTGTTTTCCATGGTGGTCGTACCAGTCTGCAATCCTACTAGCAGTGAACTAGTATTCCCTTTTCTCCACAACCTCTCCTACACTTGTTGTTTGCTGCTTTGTTTATGATGGCCATTCTGACCAGTTGAAGAGGTATCTCATTGTGGTTTTAATTTGCATCTCTAAAAGCTGAGAGAGTTTGTTCTAGTAGATTTGCCCAACAAGAAATGCTAAAGAAAGACAGGACAGAGAAGGGAATATGAAACATTAGAGTGGAGATACGCAAAATAGACAATAGAAGAACAATAGAGAAAATCAGCAAAACTAAATGTTGTATTTTTTTTTCTTAAGATCAACAAAATTGCCCTGGCTGGTGTGGTTCAGTTGGTTGGAACACTGTCCCCTGCACCAGATGGTTGTGGGTTTCGTTCCTGTCAGAGCACATGCCTGGGTTTCATGTTCTATTCCCAGTCGGGGCTTGTGCAGGAGGCAATCAATTGACGTTTCTCTCTCTCTCTCTCTCTCTCTCTCCTCTTCTTCTCTCTCTAAAAGCAATGAAAAAATGGCCTCAGGTGAGGATAAAAAGCATGCAATGTTCTTGATGTGCCTGCAAAGTAGACAATTTGGGTTGTTTTGACTTAGTTATCTTCTTGAAATTCAGTCTTTCTTGCTGTTTCTTGATTTGGTTCTACTTAAAAAACAAATACATAGGGTATTTGTCTTTCACCACTTGGCTTACTTCACTTAGCATAATGCTCTCCAGTTCCATCCATGCTGTCATGAAGGGTGGGAGTTCCTTCTTTGTTTCTGTTGCGTGGTATTTCATTGTGTAAATGTACCATAGTTTTTGGATCCACTAATTTACTGTTGGGCACTTAGGCTGTTTCCAGCCCTTGGCTATTGTGAATAACACTACAGTGAACACAGGGGTGTTTATGTTCTTCAAATTGGTGTTTTGGGTGTCTTCAGATATATTCCCAGAAGTGGGGCTGATTTACTTTGAAAGATTTTCTTCTCCCTTATAATTTTCATAATTTAAGTGGGCAGGTGATTCTAACTTCTTTTATGTCAAAAAACTAGACAGACTTAAGAGACAAAAGGAATTACTGTTTTATGAGTTTAATTATATTAATTTTTAATGGACTGTGTATTCATTTTTGAGTCATTTTAGGTTCACAGAAAAATTGAGCTGAGAGTACTCAGCATTCCCATATACCTCTTAGCTACCCCATTTCTGTATTTTACTTTTGTTGCCCGTGCTTTTGTTCTCACGTGAAAAACAATTGCCAACCTGATGTCCTGAAGCTTTTCTCCTACACAATGCTTTCTTCCAGTATTATAAGTTTAGGCCATCCTGGATTCACATCATCCAGACTTTATATTATCCTGTCTCTGTGGTCCAAGTTCAGCAAATTTCCTGGAGCTCAGATGCCTGAAGGTAGGAGAACGTATCTTTTTAAGTTAATTCCTAGGATTCTCATACAAATATGCTGTTCATCTACAAGCTGTATTAGTCAGAGTCATCACTTACAGAAATAATGGCAAAAGAATTGTGGAGTGGGTTACGACTTCCCACTGTTACAATTTTCCATTGTTACATGGATTGACTAATTTATATGCCCAGTGCCCAACTGAGGAACATCTATGTCACTCTGATGTGACAAATAATGCAGCAGTGAATAGTCTTGCAGACATCTCATTTTTCGCATGTAGAGTGTATTTGTTGGAGACATTCCTATTAGTTAAATTGCATTTACCAGGGAATAAAATAAAAATTCTGTAAATTGTATATTTAAGTGATATTTAATGTGTGGAATATGAGAAGAAAAGCAGTATTCCAGATATGGAAGGCTGGTTTCTACAGATGGCAAATGGTGCCCAAATATTTGAAAGATGACTTGAAATGTGTACAGGCTTCTCTTGATTAAAAAATTGTCGGAATCTATCGAGTTTTCAAAGTATTCCATTCAAAAAAGGCTCATCACTTTGTATTCCAGTAGAAAGCAGCAACCCTGTTGCCTAAATACAACAGGTGTTCTTGCAAATTTCAAGAAAAGCTAATGGAATGAACTAAAACATTTCTGTAGAATACACTTTGAAATAATTTGAAACTATTCAATTTTAGGAAACTGATTTGTGACTTGTAGAGATTACCAATGGACAATTAAATTATAGAACATAAAAGCAGAAATCATCACGCCATACCCCTGTAATGAGGAAACAGACCTAGGTTGCTTGGTTTGTGACCTAAACATCACATCACACTGGGGGCATGGCCTGCGTGTGCGTGGGCACGCTTGTATACGTGTGTTCCAAGCAGCAGTTTAGACTTTACGGTGTATTCAATATTGCAAGAATTGTATGCAGATCTCAAGTTGGTCTAATGACATATCTATTCGTATATACGTGTGTGTGTATATGGCAGGTGGAATATTGTATATAAAATATCTAGGAAAGCTGGTGTGCTGAATATTATACATAAAGCATCCAAGAAAAGCAATGTGCTTTTTGATAACCTGGAATATTAGAAGATATTTTGGGTCAACGCATAGATTATGAGTGCAGTGTATGGTCTGAGTCTAATTCCTGTGGGATTTGGTGTCTTGGTTTCCTCATCTGAAAAATGTAGGTAACAAGCGTGTGTCTGCCTCAAAGGGTATAAGGATTACATGAAGTCATCTGAATAAAGATTTAGTGTAGTGCTAGACGTATAGAAACTCTCCATGAATGTAAGTTGGTGCCATTGTTTTGCCAATATGTGAAGGAAGGGGAATATATCAAAACGCATTTTCCGAATGAAGTCACAATAGTCACTAGCACTTTCAGGTCAATGGGACTAAATTGGAACCCCTAAGAAAAGGTGGGGAGGATCAAATGACTTAGACCGCCTTAGCAACAGGCCCCCAAAGAATGTGAATTTCCGTAGCCAATAAGAATTCGTGGTGTGGAGGAGGTAGCCAATGGATGATGGAAAGAGGAAGAGGGAGGACGCGCCAATTCTCCTGCCTGAGCCTCGGCCCAACAAAATGGCGGCGGCAGCGGCGTCGCTTTGTTTCCGCGGCTCCTGCAGCAGTGGCAGCGCTAGCGGCCTTTGAGCTGTAGGGACGATTCAGCACCAGCCATAGTGACGACCAACAGTTCAGTGCGTTTGTGTCATAACCGGACGCCAGGGAGCGCGGAGCGGCGCCCTGCGCTCTCTGAAGCCTACAAGGCTTTGAAGCGAAAACATGACTGCTGAGCCCATGAGGTAAAGCACAACCCGGTCTCGTGGGTCTTAGTGTTCTTGGCCTACGCGCCTTCTGAGTTGGGTGTTTGGCAAAGCTTTGGCATGGTGGCCCAAGCCTGTCCGTTGCTTAGCTGAAAAGAGGCATCGTTTTCTGTGTAGGTGAGAAGCGTTTAGGGGTTTGGCAGCGGGTTCCATCCCCGGGTGGGGGTGGGGGTGGCATCGGTGGAGGTGGCGGTGGGGGGGCGCGGCCTGGCTGGTGGGGCGCCCGGTTTAACCTCCCCGAACCGGTGAAGCTTACTTAGATTCCTCTGTCTATTCTTTAATGCACGTGGCATTGAGACCACCGCAAAGTCGGAAACGGTTTTCGCTGTCCTCGTCATTCTTTCTAATCTTTGGGCCTAGAAACTGCGTGGGTAAGAAGCGGCTCGTAGCGGGGGGAGTGGGAAGAGGGGGAGGGGCGGGCGGGCGGGATGATGTGAGATCCTGGGAAGACTTAGTGGCATCGAGACTGCTGGAGACGGGAAGTACCCCGGCGGTGCTGAATCGTTTTTTCTGCAGCACCTGGGGACAAGCCCTTTTTTGGGAGTGAATGGATGGGTCTTGTCGGGTATTTGCATCCCTTCTCTCCTGCCTCGTGAAGGGTATCCTTGGATTTACCTCTAGGCAAGGGGATACTAAGGTGGGGTTTTGCTTCCAGGTGGCCCCAGTATACTACTTATTTGCGAAGTCTAGCTTGAACGGGTGGTAAGGCAGACCTCGAATGTTTCGCTACTTTCGGAGCAAATTTCGATCAGAAGTCGTTAGACCCTATTTTTTTTTTGGGTTGTTTATTTATTCATGGGGGAAGGGCAGGTAACCGTAGATTGATGGGAAGTGAGATTTATTGCAAGGGAAGCTGTCCCTCGCAGGATGCCTCTTGCCAATGAAGCACGTTCAGTAGGTTGAAGCTGGGTTTTTTTTTCTCTCTTGTGTTTGTGATAAATCTCTTGATAGTGTCTAAAATATGGGTTAATTTGAAATGTGTACTCCTTTTACACAGGTGACTGGCTTGCTTTTCACACAGTTTGACATTCGACTTTTCATTCCTTGTGAATCAAGTAATTTTTCTACTCTGAGATGTATTCTTGGCGCCTAGTGGCAAAATAAACAAAATAACTGGAAGTATGAATCAGAATTGCATTCGTAGTTGCCAAAATGTGTGTCTTTGAGTCACTATTAGGATGGCATTGGTTTATAGGGCTCTTGAGCTAGGATGTAGAATTTTGGAATGAACCTGTGATAGTTGCTATGCCTATTTTTCTGCATTAACAAGCAGTAGATAGATGTTTTCCTTCCCTTGAGTAAAAAAAAAAAATACACTTTAGTTCTTACATTATAGATCCCTGGTGTGTAAAGATTGTGGCTTTAGTTTCTGAATTGATGTTTGTTGACTCAAGTATAGTAAACCTTTATATATGGGGCATTGAGCACATAGAGGTACCCAGTACAACTTGTTGGCTGGTTATTATCAGGTGCTCATGTTCAGCTACATAAAGGGTGTACTTAAAGTTAAATATGACCTCTAGACTTTACTTCATCTCACAAAATCTGCATTTAAGACTATAGGTTTTCTGAATTTGGACTTCTCCCTTTCTCCAGGGTGAACAAATTAACTGTGTATAGACTTTCTGAATAGAATTATTTATTTTATGCCAGGGTTAAATTTTCCTTATGGGTCTTGAATTTGTGAAGATCCTGGTAGTAAGAGTAAGAATTCTAACTAAAATTGAGTGCTTATTGTTGATCTTTATCTTGATTAATTCTCGACCACATGGGGTAGGTACTTAATATTTCCCATTTTACAGATGAGCTGGAAACTGAGGCATAAGTTCTTTGAGATAAAAGAACTTGACCAGAGTTACCTTACACAGCTTGTAAATTGGTGAAGCAGGAATTGAACCCAGTCTTGACCCCAGAGCTTATGTTCTTTTTAAAAAGATTTTATTCATTTATTTTTAGAGAGAGGGAGAAAAACATTAATATGTGGTTGCCTCCCCCCCTAAACCCAGGCATGTGCCCTGACTGGGAATTGAACTGGCGACCCTTTGGTTTGCAGGCTGGCGCTCAGTCCACTGAGTCACACCAACCACAGCCAGAGCTTATGTTCTTAACCACAAGGAATTAATACCTCCTTGAGTTGCCAGATATAATGTGATTATGACCACTTTAATTTAGCCCAAGTATTATGACGGAAGAAGTTCACATTAACTATTGCTGTGGTCAATTGTTGAGTTTGTAGGTGTTTTTAGTATTTTGCCTCTAGCGTTCAGATAAGACAGCGAGATAACTGAAATGTAAACTCCAGAAGTCTTTAAGCTATGTGAAAAGCCCTTTTGTAATGAACCTCGTATTTAAATGTAGAGAACTAATTTGAAAATGCATGATGTTCCCTGTGTATTTACAATGAAAGAGCTGCAAGTGGGTATTCAAAAGAACTGTCTCAGGCTGAAGTGTCATTCATTTCAAGGGATAATCATAGATGATCAGACGGGTAATGCTTGAGGGAGTTGAACTCACAATACCAAATCACTCTTGATTGTCTTCTAATGTGAGACAGATAATATGAACAATTCTATGCATTATCATTAATTTTGTTACACAGTAGTTCCAGAATTTCTTCTTTGTCAGATCTTCTGCTGAGCATTTGATTAGTTCTGATTTTTACTTGTGTTCATAAAAAATTTTCTAGGCTACTGTGGTGAAAAAAATAGCCAAAAGACAAGAGGGAAGAAAATAAACTGATGACCTGGCTAAATTATACATTGAAAAATCAGTGGCTCAGACTTGAAAGGTTTTCTTACTATTTTTGAAGGCGTTTGTTATTTGTTTTGTTAGAAATATGATTCGCTTGTTTTTTCAAATTTTTGCCGTTATGAAAGGTTAGCTTCTGACTGACAGATAAACTTTATTTTCATATAAAGATCTTGGAGATTTGATGGGAGTTGTCATTAGAATCCTTATGGCAACCAAATTATTTAAAAAGCTGACAGAAGTATAACTTGTTATTGGATTTAAATTATAAAAGGCATAAGTCTAAATTGAGAGATGTTGGGAAAATGTCTTTAGAAAGTCACTGGCTGTTAGGTTTAATAGTTCTTAACATTGGTATACTACCCTAACTTTTGAAAAATATTATCTGTGTAATACTTGTATTCCTACTATATGAAAAGCATTAAGCCAGGCCTGTGCAAGGGGGGAGTAGATGCAAATTTTATTAAGGGTTTTGAAAACATTTAAATACCAGCTGTTTGATTATGTTACTATAAGTGAGGTGAAAAGAAAGATATTTCTTTTTTTAAAATTTAATTCTTGTTCAAGTACAGTTTTCTGTCTTGTGTTCCCAGCCCTGCCCCCCCCCCCAGAAAGATATTTCTGACTTTAATTTTGATCAGGCCAGTTACTATTGCAAACCCTTGGTGTAGTTGATCATGAGCTTTCAGTTATGTATTGTATTCCTCGAGATAAGAAAAATGTAGTACTTAAAGGAATTTCTATATAGATATGGATGTGTGCAATATTTTTCTATAAGGAAGTGTATGTATTTAATATTTATGTGCCTCTTCCAACTTTTGGAGTCTGAATAAATTCATGGGTACAGGTAGTTCTGGAGGTTACATGAAATCCTTTCCCCCAGACCTTGAATATTCTCTTGGACTTTGGCAGAAGCTGTTCAGGTGGTTTAAGCTACTGGAAAAGGAATATAGCAGGGCAGTAAAAAGAGTGTCTAAGTAGGATCTCTGTACCTGTATGCTTACGCTCATGTTATGATTGCCTTGATGGCTGAGATGCAAGATTTTTAACCTCCATCAGTAAAATGGGAGTAAGTTTAATAAATATTGATGAAGCCTGCAGTTGTTCTGGAGGAGGTAATAACATGGTTAGAGCGGCAGTTCTTGACAGTAAACTAAAGCTTTTTGGGGTCTTCGTTAATGTTTAAGTGTCTCAAGAGCCTAAAGAAGTCCTGAGGTACATTTACACAATGGGATACTACACAGCAGAAAGAAAGACCTTTACCCTTTGCGACAGCGTGGATGGAACTGGAGAGCATTATATGCTAAGTGAAGTAATCTCGGCAGTGAAAGACAAATACCGTATTATCTCACCTATGAGTGGAACCTAACCAACAGAACAAACGAGAGCAAATAGAACCAGAGACATTGAAATAAAGAACAAACTGACAGTGACCAGAGGGGAGACTGAGGGGATAATGGGAGAAAGAAGGGGAAAGTCATCTAGGAACATGTATAAAGGACCCATGGACAAAGCCAAAGGAGAGGGTAGGATTGATGGTGGGAGGTGGGGGTGGAAATGGAGACAACTGTACTTGAAAAACAGTTTAAAAAAAACAAACAACGAAGTCCTAGCACTCAAAAGTTCTAGAACTGCTGGTATGAAGGAATGAACACAACTATGAGCCAAATCAGGGTTTTATAGTAATAACTCTGTTGCTTACCTGATTGTATGTCCTTGGATAAATCACTTATCCTTTGTATGGCTCTGCTTTGTCATTTGTGGAATAAATTTGTACTAGATGTTATACAAAGTTATTTAAAAATAATCCTGCTCTTGTGAGTATGAGTCATTTAAAATTTTATTTGCCTTTTGGGGGATAGAAGGATAGTGATGAGAAGTTTCTTAATTCATTTGTATGCACATCTTCTTTTGCCTAAAAACTTATGTGGTTCAGGTACATGTGTTTTGTTGCTACTATAATCTGTCATAATATCTTGTACATATACTTGTGCAAACACACTGGAAAAGGAAAACTTTTTGCTGGGAAGTTTGTTAATAATTATTGAGGCTGAGGACACATTCTCTTTGGAAGATTACTGAATTTCAGTTGTATTTGTACCCTTTTATGATTTCAGATAAGACATTTGGAAAGATCAATTTAAAGAAAATAGATATATTTCTTAGAGAAAGAGGAAGGGAGGGAGAAGGAGAGGGAAAGAAATATGAGCGTGAGAGAGAAACATTGATCAGTTGTCTCGTACCCCAACTGAGGTTCCTGCCCACAACCCAGGCGTGTGCTGTGACCTTTCAGTTGGAACTCAATCCACAGAGCCACATCAGCCAGGGCAAAAAGACCTATGTTAATTGAAGCCAATTGTGCTTTTTGCGCTGGAAAAGGTTTTTTGTGAATTTTGCTCTGTAGCCACTATTTTCAGATACTTTCTCTGAGACTTGTCTCTCAGTTTTGGCTTGAAGTAGCCATTTTTATTATCTGTAGTTCAGCTTTCATGTTAAATGTTCCGTACAATATTTGTTTTAAAACTATTGGTATGGCAGTGGTGTTCATATCTATATGTCCTATGCTTCATATTTTGGGGGGTTGCTTTTTCCCCCATCCTCACCAAAGGACATATTTTCATTGCTTTTAGAGAGAGAGGAAGGGAGACAGAGAACTATCAATGTGAGAATCAGGAATGTGTTGCCTCCCTTCCCTGCCTGGACAGGGGATTGTACCCGCCTGAAGTGGGGGGATCCTACGGGCTTCATACTGGGGATCCCAAGTATCTGCCCTGACTGGGAATTGAACCCACAACCCTTCGGTTACCGGTAGACTGGTCAACCAACCAGCCAGTTGATTAAATATCTGAGTGTCAGCTCGGGACCAGGCAGGTGGGTATGCAAAAGGCTGAAAAGGCAGAGCCTTCTATGAGTCCCCTGCCATCCTCTACTGTGTCCTTCCCTCCAACTGGCTCAGTGCAACGCTCCCATCCTGGAGGGGGTTTCTTCCATGATACTGTCACCACAGCCCCTAGATCCCCGTCCTAACCTTGTTTTTATGGCTTACCTGATTTTCAAACACAACGAAACTGCAAAACTTGTTTGTCTTAATTCTCAGTGGGACTTCCATGTGCTCAGCCGCGGTCAGATATGTTACAATCCAGAGCGCAGCCTCCTGTGGGTGCCCACCACTGTCCCTGATAACACTCATATGCAGCACCGGCCCCATTTCCATCTCCCCTTCCTTTTTTATGTTGAAGGCATCTAATAAATACATTGGCTAATTTTTTGAGGGGGGAGAGACTTATTTTAAGCTATAACTGTAACTCTGGGATCCCAAAGGACATTTTCTCACCTCAGGGGGCTTGTAAGGGAAAGAAAGGGCAAAGCCAGTATAAAGAGAATTAAGTATTTGCATTTAAAAAGGCACTTCACTGAAATGGAAGATTCACTTAGGGTTTTTTTTTTTTTAAATCTAACTGCAGCTCAGCCCCAGCCTGGTGACAGAAGTAGTTTACCTCCCTGGGATAGTAGTTGCATTTTAATATTGCCACCTTGCCTGCTTTCAGGTTGAGTGGCTTTTAAGTCTAGTGTTCCTTACGTTAAACATCACCAAAGGGAAAGATGACTGAAAGGTTTCTCTCCACAGAATTTATGCCTCCTTAAGGCATTGTTCACCTAGCGAAAGAGTTAGCAAGGAAATAAGCAGTTACAAAGCAATACTAAAATGGAGGTACATTGGTTGTGCTAGGGATCAGACATGAAGGTAAGTCTAATTTGGGAGCTATCTAGGAAAAGTTTTGCAGAGGTGATGGTATCTGTGTTGGGTCTTGAAGATGAGTTAGTTAGGGGTTGGCTCTGAAAAAGGACAGTCCAGGCAGAAGGTTAGTATGGCTAAAGATTAGTCTTATTTTCCATATAGCACAGGAAATAAAGCTGTTTACATAAATAATTTTGCAGAAGTATATAAAGTGATAAATGCTGCATTAGATAAAAAGTAAGTTGCTGTGAGAGTTCAGAGTAGGAACACATTTCTGAAGAGGTCCAGGGAGGGCTTTATAGAGAGATAACATTGGAATCTGGCCCTTGGGGAGTGGGTAGCTTTCACAAAGGAGACTGGACTGGGGGTGGATTCCATATGTGAGGTATTACAGCTTCAGTAAACGAATGTTGTATATATTTGTGTTTTCTCTTCTGAAAAAGGTTAACTTAGAATTTTCAACTCAACTCCTGGACAAATATTGTGTAACCATTGGGCACTTAGTATGTTTTTTTCCAGCTTTATTGAGCTACAGTTGACATCTAACATTGCATAAGGTGTACAATGTGCTGATTTGATATATCTTTAAAAACAAGTACCACAATAAAGTTAGTTAACATGCAGTTACCTTTTTTTGGCTGTTGTGGTTTTAAGTTATGTATTAAGAGCTTGTTAACTATAGTCACCATGGTGTACATTAGATACCTAGAACTTATTCATCTTATAGTTTGGTTTCTGGGTTAACCTTTGTGGCTTGATGATTTTGTAAAAGCCACATGTGCCCTTGTGAGTGAGCCTGATGATTTCAGTTAAGAAACATTAAAAGTATTACCCACTTTTTAAAAAGATTGTGTAGAATTTAATGCATATATCTTGAATGACTACACTTGTTTAAAATGTGTTTTTAGTTTTCTTAATTGGTCATCTGAAGTGGTCAGTTGACTTTTGGGTGACGTTTGGTGTATAGAATCTAAAATAAAAAATAATTTATTTTCAAGTAATACTGGATTTATTGTTTTGCTTATTTGAATTATGTTAGCAGCTTTTTGGTGTATTTGATAGCATTTTAAACTTCATTCTGATATAATGCTTGTTTTGAAATGTGAATTTGTTCCAGCAAGGGAACAGTTTGTGCATAAGACAATTTTCATTTGTTTATACAGTGTTTTGTCTACAAGGTTGGGGGTCAGAAAACTATTTGTAAATAAAATTCTGTTCGAACACACCCAAGCCCATTTGTTTACATTGCCGGTGGCTGCTTTTGTACCACTATCTCAGAGTCGAATAGTTGCAAAAGAGACCTAATGGCCCACAAAGCCTTAAAATATTTACTATCTGGCCCTTTATAGAAAGAGTTAGTAGGAAACTTCCCAAAGCTGAAGTGAGCTGCATTAAAATACTCACATATACATGCACACACCTCAGACATCTGCAGCTACCTCAGTTCACCCTGAATGTTTTGCAGTACACCGATCCACATCTGTTACAATTTTCCATCAGATTTCAGATAACCCTCCTTCCATCGCTTCACAATAATTCATGAGCTGCAACCGTTCAGATGGCCTCTTTCATGAGCAAACTGAAGGTCTTTTTCAGGATAAAGTGCCATATTCATCGTTGGATTTGTGTACTTGTTAAAAGCATTTCATATGTGTAAACTGTAAAATTATGCAGCGTTTTTATTTTATTTTATTTTGAAAAAGATTTTACTTATTTATTTAGTTTTTAGAGGGGAGAAGGGAGGGAGGAGAGGAACACTGATAGGTTGCCTCTCGCATGCTGCCCAGGTACCTGGCTCCCAACCTGGGTGTTGTGCTCCCACCCGAAATCCAACCAGTGACCTTTTGGTTTGCGGGACTTCACCCAACCCACTGAGGCACACCAATCAGGGCAATGCTACCATTTTTATTAGGTTTTTGTGTTTTTAAAAAATGTGTCACTGATGATGTTTTTTGTGTTGTGCTTCTAACCCATTTTTCGTGATTCCTATGGTGTTCATCACACAACTGTGTGTAATCTGATGAGTTTTTAGGAACTCCTGTTATGTGATTGTAGAACCGACTATAATTGTCATCCTGTAAAAAGTACTAATTCATTCACCACCTATTTCTTGGGCTGTATGAGGATTAAATGAATGGACACCAAGCACTTAGATTAGTGTTTGGGACATAATAATTACTCAGATATTGGTTATTACTGATTACTGTTACCATGTGCCAGGAACTGTTCTAAGTATTGCTTATATGAACAAGACAAATAAGGCCGTGTCTCCATGAAGCTTGCACTATGCTTTTAAAAATCGGTATTAATAAACATTTTGACTAGTAATGCAGTCCTCTCCCCCACAAAAAGATGTTTTGGTGGGTTTTTTTTAAATATTTTATTTATTTATCTTTAGAGGGGAAGGGAAGGAGAGAGGAGGGAAACATCAATGTATGGTTGCTTCTGGTGCATCCCCTGCAGGGAACTGGCCCCTGCCGGAAACTGGCTTGCAACCCAAGCATGTGCCCTGACTGGGAATCGAACCGCGATTGTCTGGTTCGCAGGCCCGTGCTCAATCCACTGAGCTACACCAGCCAGGGCTGTTTTGGTGTTTTTATAGGTGATATTTAAAAAATATATGTCTACAGATCAAAGGGATTTACTTAAAATAACTTCCTAGTCAATGTCTCATTGATCTTATGTAATGTTTTATTGAATTGTTTGATTTTTAAAAAAATAACTGTAGCCCTGGCTGGCGTAGCTCAGTGGATTGAGCACGGGCCTGCGAACCAGACAATCGCGGTTCGATTCCCAGTCAGGGCACATGCCTGGGTTGCAAACCGGTTCCTTGCAGGCTAACTACCAGCAGGGGATGCACAAAAAGGCAACCATACATTGATGTTTCTCTCCCTCTCTCCTTCCCCTCTAAAAATAAATAAATAAATAAAATCTTAAAAAAAAAAACTGTAACCTCAGCACATGAATCTGATCAACTTTTCAAAGCAATAAAGAATAATCATCTCTTTTTTACTATATTTAAAAAATAAAAAAGTTAAATATACTTTCAGACTTACAGAAAACTTGCCTCTTGCATGGCACCAACTGGGGACCTGGCTTGCTTAATTTTTATAGAGTTGGGAAGAACTTTCCCATATCTAATTTTTCTTGCCTTTCCCTATTCTACTTTTCTCAGCTACCCCCAAGATTCAAAACCAAAACATTCTATTTATGAGTCCTGTATATGCTGAGTTATCTACTAAAAATAAAGGAACTAAGAGTGAATGTTCCATATGAAAGTGATTGGGCCTGTTACTTGTTAAATATATGAAATAATACATTTCTTTCAAAGGTTGAATATAGTGCATCCAACACGGCTTATTGAATACATCACTTTAGAGACAGAAGGGAAAATATTTAGAGGTACTAAATGACTTCAGGTTTTTTAAAAAATGCGTAACAAATCACCACTCTCTTAAAGGCTTCCTGAGCAGGCATTATCTTCATTTTAGTAAACATTTATTTTTCCCTGTACAAGGCAATTTGCTATTTCCCACATGGAAAAAAACTAGATGAACCTAAACTAGTTTCCTCTTTTGAGGAGCTTACACTCTAGTAGTACTTTGAGTTTTCAACAAGGAACTAGAACCAGAATGTGTTGCTTATTATATATAAGAGAAATAAAAGAAAACTTAGTGAAAGAAGAGGGAGGTGAAGAGAACATTCTTTGAGCTGAGTTGTCGCAAGGTAGTATTCGAAGGTCATTTGTAAATTATCTTGCAGGGCTTTGAATGATATGCTTACAAATTTGTACCTTCTCCTTATTTATAAACACGGGAAGCTTTGGAATATTTTAAGTGTGGCAGTGGCAGATTGAAGAACAGATTTAGAACCTGTTTAAAAAGGCCAAGCAATACTTAATATAAAAAACAGAATTTCAACCAAGACATTTTCAGTATTAGATTCTAAAACCTTGTAAAATGTGATTTAAGGATAGGAGATGAGTAATGAGGAATAATCTTTCCAATAGCAAATAAAATTTACTGTGTACTGGGGAATCCAACTTCTCATAAAAGGTAGTGTAGTTGAATGGTAACAAACACCTGCGTTAAAATCTTAACTCAGTTCTGTACTTACTTTGGACATTTACTCAGTGTCGCTGATTACCTGCACTGAAAATGGGTATTAAAAGTATAGAAGTAATTGGATCAGTCTATAATAAATAAGATAATTTCATGTACATTTTAAGTATTAAATATTATTAGTGATTTAGGCAAATGTCCTAAGATGGGATGTTGTAATTTCACAAAGTTCTGTCTTAATAGGAGGAAAGCCATAACGATAACAGGGTCTTAGATTTTGTAGGATTTGCAAGAAAACCTCAACTATTTGGCTTTCACTTTATTTATTTAATTGTGATAAAATTTACACAACTAAAATGTACCATTTGAGCTATTTTTTAAAAAAAATTTATTTATTTATCTTTAGAGAGGAAGGGAAGAAGGAGAGAAATATCAATGTATGGTTGCCTCTCGTGAGTCCCCTGCTGGGAACTGGCCTGCAACCCAGACATGTGCCCCGACTGGGAATTGAACCGCAATCATGTGGTTCGCAGGCCCATGCTCAATCCGCTAAGCCACACCAGCCAGGGCTCATTGTAGCTATTTTTGTAGCGTTGTAATTGTAATTGTAGCGTTCAATTCAGTGGCATTAAGTAATTCTCATTGTTGTACAATTATTACCTCTGTCTCCAAAACTTTTATCATCCCAAACAGATGTGCTGTACCCATCATCTCCATTCCTGTATCCCCATACCTCTATTAACCACCATGCTACTTTCTGTCTTTGTGAATTTGACTATTATAGATACCTCTATATAAGTGAAATTGTACAATATGTGTCTTGTTGTGTTTGGCTTATTTCACTTAGCATAATGCCTTCAAGGTATATGCATTTTGTAGCATGTATCAGAATTTCTTCCCTTTTTAAGGTTGAAGGATATTCCTTCATGGTATGTGTATACCGTATTTACTTTATCCATTCAACTATTGATGGACATTGGGCTCTTTTAATCTTTTGGCCATTGTGAATCACGGTGCTGTAAATATTGGTATATATTTACAGAAAACTTGCAAAACTTACAGAAAACACATTTTCTTGATTCTAATATTTTTGCACGTACAGGAGCTTCAAAGGAAAGAGTGAAAACCCAAAATAGTTGTACTCAGAAGCTCATACACCATTTTACCGATGGGCGATAGATTGTGGAGAAGGGACTAGATGAGGGAAAGGGGATTTGGGATTAAAGTTTATAAATTAAACTTCTAATATTATATTTAGGATAAAACATAGTGTATACAAGTTTCAGTAGTAGCCTAGGCTTCAAGCATCCACTGGTGGTCCTGGGTCATATCCCCCGCAGATAAGGGAAAATTACTGTATACCTAGAAGTGGAAATCAATCTTTGTATCTTTACTCTCTTAAGGAACCACCAAACTTTTAAAAAAATTCTCACCCAAACACGTTTTTCCCCTATTGCTTTTAGAGAGAGAGAAACATCAGTGAGACAGGGAAGCAGATTTGGTTGCCTCCTGTGCACACTTGGACTGGGGATTGTATGAACCTGGACCAGGGATCATAGGTGCCCAAATTGGGGAAGGAACCCACAGCCCAGGTATATGCCTTGTCTGAGAATTCAGCCAGCAACTATTCAGTTACAGGATGATGCTCCAACCATTGAGCCACACTGGCAGGGGCACCACCAAACTTTTCCACAGCAGCTGCACTTTTTTTTTTTAAATCGTCACCTGAGGATATACTTTATTGATTTTACATAGGGGAGGGGAGAGAGAGAGAGAGATGGAGAGAGAAAGAGAGGGGGACAGAGAGAGAGAGAGATGGGTTGCCTCCTATATGTGTCCCGACCAGGGATTGAACCTACAACCTAGGTATGTGCCATGACAGGGAATCAAACCTACAACCTTTTGGTGCACAGAGTGACACTCCAAGCAACTGAGCCACCCAGAAAGAGCAATAGCTGTACTCTTTTAAACATTCCCACTTTCTTTGCATAAGAGTTCCAGTTTCTCCACAGTCTTGCCAACATCCCTTTTTATAGTCTGTTTTTTCATAATGGTCATCCAGATGGGTATAAAGTGTTATCTCATTGTGGTTTTAACTTGCACTTCCATAATGACTAGTGATGTGGAACATGTTTTCATGTACTTGTTGGCCATTTGTCTGTCTTTGGGTTGCAAATGTCTATTGAAGTTTTTTGTACAGTTAAAAAAAATTTATTTGTAGGAATCATTTATAAATTCTGGCTCTTAATCCCTTATCAGATATATGATTTGTGAATATTTTTCTTAGTCTGTTGATTGACTTTTCACTCTCTTGGTAGTATTTGATATAAGAAGTTTTCAATTTTGATAAGTCCAAGTTACCTATTTTTTTCTTTTGTTGTGTGTGTGTTTGATGCCATTCAAGAAATCATTTCCAACTCTGAGTTATGAAGTTTTTCTTATTTTCTTTTAAGAATTTTATAACTTTTGTACTTATATTTAGGTCTTTGATCCATTTTGAAATAATTTTCATATCTGCTGTCATATAGGGATTTGCGTGTGGATATACTGCTTTCCTAGCACCTTTTTAGTAACATTGGCATCATTGTCTATTATCGGTTGATCATAGATGTAAGGGTTTATTCCTGGGCTTTCTGTTCTGTTCTATTGGTCTAGATGTCTATCCTTACGCCAGTATCACTCTGCTTTGATTACTTTAGCTTTGAAGCAGATTTTAAAATTGGGAAATGAGAGTATTCCAACTCTGTTCTTCTTTTTAAAGAACTGTTTGTCTATTTGGTGTCCCTTGAATTTCCATACGAATTTTAGGATTGACTTTTTCATTTTTGCAGTAAGGCTGTTGCAAATTTTATAGGGATTACAGTGAATAGGTAGGTTACCCGGGGGAGTGAGGAGTATTGCTCTCTTAACTATTAAATCTTTCAGTCCATGAACATGGGATATCATTCCACTTATTTCACTGTTGTTTAATTTCTTTAAGCATTGTTCTATAGTTTTCATTGCACAAATTTTGAACCTCTTTAATTAATTATTCCCATAATTTCATTCTTTTAGATGCTATTTAAATGGAAGTGTTTTCTCAATTTCCTTTTTTTGGATTGTTCATTGTTTATGTATAGGAATATGACTGATTTTTGTGTGATGATCTTATATCCTGCAATGGTGCTAAATTCATTTATTGAGCTCTAATCATTTTTTGTGTGGATCCTTTAGCATTTTTGATATGTAAAATCATGTCATCTATGATATACTTCCCTATTTGGATGACTTTATTCTTCTTTTCTAATACCTGTTGAATAGAAGTGACAAAAATGGGGATACTTGTCTTG
This sequence comes from Sturnira hondurensis, assembly GCF_014824575.4. Lineage (NCBI taxonomy): Eukaryota > Metazoa > Chordata > Mammalia > Chiroptera > Phyllostomidae > Sturnira > Sturnira hondurensis. The sequence continues at coordinate 132,987 of NW_028074901.1, read as the reverse complement.
TTCACTGTTAAGTGTGATAATAGCTGAGGGTTTTTCGTAAGTGCCCTTTATCAAACTGATGAAGTCTTTCTCTTACTAGTTCTCTGCTTTTATTGTGAAAGGGTGTTGAATTTTGTCAAATGCTTTTTCTGTGCCAATTTAGATGATTATATAATTTTCCCCCTTTGTTCTATTTATGTGTTAAATTCTATTGATTTATTTTTGTGTCACTCTTCACATTTCTAGGGTAAATCCCCCTTGATCATGACTTACAATTTTTTAAATGTGTCCTTGAATTCTGTTTGCTGATGTTTTGTTTAGGGTTTTTGCATCAATAATTCATAAGGAATATTGGTCTTTAGTTTTCTTTTTTGTGATGTGTATTTGACTGTGGTATCAGTGTAATACTGGCCTCCTGAAATGAGTTAGTAAATGTTCCCTCTTCAGTTCTTTTTGGAAGAATTTGAGAAGAGAGTAGAGACCAGGAATCTTATACACCCAGACTGGAGCATGAACCTGCAACTCAGGTATGTGGCCTAACGGGTAATTGAACCAGGGACCTTTGGCTGTGAGCCACTGGGATCAGGGTAAAGATAAGCCTTTTACTAAAAAGTTTTATGACTGGGGTGTTACTACTCACCACCACAGGAAGAGCCTCAGGCAGGTCCATCAGAGATAATCCAGCAGGAGGCATTGTTATCACAGGAGATACAGGACATAGCCTCGAGCTCTGGTATTCTCTTTGAAGACATTCCAGTGGGTCAAGTTGTGGTTATACTGCTGATCCTGATCTCGTGTAGGCCTAGGGTAATTTGTGTGATTATATCTCAGTTTTTTAAAGTTTAAAAAGTAAAAAAAAAAAAAAAACTTACGGAAAAGGTTATAAGCAAAAAAATTGTTTTGTACAGCTGTACAGTGTGCTTGTGTTTTAAGTTAAGAGTTATTACAAAAGAGTCAAAAATTAAAATTTAAAAAGTTCATAAAGTATAAAAGATACAGTAAGCTAAGGTTAACTTGTTGAAAAAAGAAGTTTTAAAATAAATTGAGTGCGGCCTAAGTGTACAGTGTTTATCAAATCTACACTAGTGTCCAGTATGTCCTAGGCCTTCACATTCACTCACCACTTGCTCACTGACTCAGTCAGAGCTACTTCCAGTCCTGTAAGCCCCATTCATGGCAGGCGCCCTAAACAGGTATACCATTTTCTATGTTTAGATGTGTTGAGATATACAAATACTTACCATTATATTACTATTACCTATATAGTATTCAGCACAGAAACATGCTATATAGGTTTGTAGTCTAGGAGCAATAGGCTATCCCATATGGCCTAAGTATATAGGAAAGTCTACCATCTAAGTATGCCCCAATGACAAAATTGCCTAAGAATGCATTTCTCGGAACATATCCCCATTGTTAAGTAAGGCATGTCTGTATTTAATGTAGTAACCCTGGAAAAAGGACTTCCTCCTCCCCAGGGTTTGTTTTTGCTGCTTGATTTGAGTTATAGTTTTTGCTTAATGAACTTCCTATCCTATTTTCATAAGCACTGTATTCTTTGTCATGTACAGAAACTGAAGTGTCCTGGTAACCTATTGGTCATTTAGTGGTTTGACAGAACTTTCCTTAAATGCCTAGAGGCAAACATAAAACAAGTCTTGATTTTTTTGCAGATTGAATCAGTTATGGGATACATATCAGTGCTTAGCCAGTTTATTTTCAACTTTTCCCTAGCCCTTACTTTGCATGGAGGCTAAAGGTCAGCAAGGGGTGAAAGCTTATGGCTTTCTCGTGTCTCTTTTGACCATGTGTCCAGCTATGGGCATTTGGGAGGGGGCTACCAAATTCCATGGCTTATGCAGAAGTATTTTAGAGCCTTTATTTCCTCATGCGTTTCTTTCTCCAGCTTCTTCCACTGCTTTTATGTCCGTCTAGTGCCTGATTCATTTGTTATTTCTCATCCCGGGTGGCTGTGGATGGAATATTTGTCTTAAAATATTTTGGATAAACCCCACTCATCTGAAAGTTCTGAGGTGGGTGAAAGAAAGACAAACCCCTGACACAGTTCAACAGATAATGACAATGACTGAACAGGTCAAGACACACAACCACAATTCTTTAAGACTAAGGTCCACAATACTTCCTTTGGCATCTGCAAGTTGTATTGGGATTGTGGGCCAATGCAACTGTCTTCATAGGTGCCATCTATGCTGGGGAGTAGTGGGTCATGGTAGGTATATAAGTTAAAACATCACAGTTGCTCTGTGGCTCAGAGTCTTGGTGCAACGTCCTGTGCACAAAAGGTTGAGGGTTTGTTGCCCAGTTGGGGCTTATACAGGAGGCAACTTAGCAATGTTTCTCTATCACATCGATGTTTATACCTCTTCCCCACTTTCCTCTCTTTTCCTCTTTCTTCCTCCCTGCTTCTCTCCCCCTCTCTTTAAAATCAAGAAATAATTGTTGGGTGAGGAGTAGAAAAAAATCACAGTGCTCTTATAATGAAGTTCAGCAGCTTGTCCTCTTAAGTGTTCCCCTGATCCTTGCAAGTTTTGATTAGATGCGATAGTTTCAAAAAGTTGATTCTGACCATTTTTACCAGCATAATGGTTGCCTTAATGGAAGGACACAATTTCGGAGCACCTGTTCTACTATGGTACATGGTGTCATTCCTGGTGTGTTTGTTTTAATTCCTCTTCCAGTGCCACATTTTCATAATAACTATAGTTTATTTTGTAGTCTTTTTTAAAAAGATTTTATTTATTTATTTTTAGAGGGGAAGGGAAGGAGAGAGGGAGAGAAATATCAGTGTATGGTTGCCTCTCGTGTGTCCCCTGCTGGGAACTGGCCTGCAACCTAGACATGTGCCCTGACTGGGTATTTTGTAGTCTTGATACCTACTCGGGTATGAATGTCCACTGAATGCCCACATTGTTGTTTGTTTGTACTGTCTTGGCTGTTTTTTTTTTTTAAGATTTTATTTATTTATCTTTAGAAGGGAAGGAGAGAGGGAGACAAATATCAATGTATGGTTGCCTCTCATGCATCCTATGCTGGGAACAGGCCTGCAACCCAGGCATGTGCCCTGACTGGGAATTGAACTGCAATCCTTTGGTTCGCAGGCCTGTGCTCAATCCACTGAGCTACACCAGCCAGGGCTTGTCTTGGCTGTTTTTTTTTTTTTAAGATTTTATTTATTTATCTTTAGAGGGGAAGGGAAGGAGAGAGGGAGAGAAACATCAATGTATGGTTGCCTTTTGTGCGTCCCCTGCTGGGAGTTGGCCTGCAGGGAACTGGCCTGCAACCCAGGCATGTGCCCTGACTGAGAATCGAACCCGCGATGGTCTGAGTCGCAGGCCCGCACTCAATCCACTGAGCTACACCAGCCAGGGCTTGGCTGTTCTTGAACCAGTCCTGCTCGCTATTATATATCACTTTTTATGTTTCTCAATTCTTCGATAAATGTTTTATTCTATTTTGATAAACCTTTTAAAGCCTATTGTGAGCTAAGCATTATTTTAGATCAAAGTTTCTTAACTTTGCATTGTATAGACATTTTGGACCAAATAACTTGTTGTGGGAGGCTGTCTGTGTATGCATTGTATCCCTGGCTTCTACCCAGTAGATAGGAACTAGTAACACCCTTCCCCTGTTTGTGACAACCAAAAATGTTTAAATACATTGTCAGTGGTCCCTTTAGGTGTTGGGGGAGTGGGGGTGGCACAGTTCTCGTATGTGAGAACCACTAATCTAGATGATAGGGATTCACATACATTTAATACTGAGCTAAATGGAGGAGTAAATGGCTGAAATACACTGTGATGGGGTTAAGTACAGTTACATGAACCAAGAAATGTGGAAGAACAGCAAAAAATTGTCTTACAGAGTTGGTGGCTCATATTCTCCAAAAGACAGATGTGGTGGATTTTTAAAAAGATTTTATTAATTTTTAGAGAGAGGGAAAGGGAGGGACAAGTGGAGGGAGAGAAACATCAGTGTGTGGTTGCCTCTTGTGCCCCCCCCCCCAGGAACCTGGTCTGCAACCCTGACTGGGGATCAAACCAGCAACCCTTTGGTTCACAGGCCCATGTTCAATCCACTGAGCTTCACCAGCCAGGGCAGATGTGGTGGTTTTGAGTTGGGTCTTATGGCAATTTGATGGAGTTGATTAGGAGGGGAAGGTTCTAGCTAGTGCAAATAGATATTTGTATAGACAAATAGCAAGTCTAAAGATTTGCTAAAAAAAGGACCGTTGTGTGTGTCTTGAGAACACCAGCACATTATTAAGTGTGATTGGAGAGGATATGGGAGGTAGAGTTGACAAAAGGGAAGGTAGTTGGAGTCAGATTTGAAAAGGCTTTTTAATGCTGTGCCAAGATGTTTCAGTTTTTGCCTTTTCATTATAGAAAACCAACAAATACTTTAAAAGTCTTTAGAGTGATATGATTGACTTTTTCTAAAGGACAATAATGAGTCCTGGCTGGTTTGGCTCAGTGAATTGAGGACCGAGCTGTGAACCAAAGGGTCACTGGTTGGATTCCCAGTCAGGGTACATGCCTGGGTTGTAGGCCAGGTCCCCAGTAGGGGGGTGTGAGAAGCAACCACACATCGATGTTTCTGTCCTTCTCTTCCTCCTTTCCCTTCTGTCAAGAAAGAAAGAAAGAAAGAGAGAAAGAGAGAAAGAGAGAAAGAGAGAGAGAGAGAGAGAGATACACAGTGAAATGATAAAGACATGATTAGTATTGAATTCAAGAAGACAACTATAGCCTGTAAACCAGCAAAATAAGGAAGGAGGATGGAGATTTATATAAAACTAAAATCAAGTGTCAGAGATTGCTCTTAAATCACATTACTCTGTAGATTTTTTACATCTTATATTTGTCAAAATTCTTTTTAAAAAGATTTTATTTATTTACTTTTAGAGAGAGGGAGGGGAAAGGAGGGAGAAAGAGAGGGAGAGAAGCATCAATGTGTGAGAGATAGATTTATCAGTTGCCTCTCACACACTCACAACTGGGGACCCGCCCACAACCCAGGCATGTGCCCCAAACTGGAATGAACTGGTGACCTTACAGTTTGCAGGTCGGCAGTTAATCCATTGAGCCACACCAGCCAGGGCAAAAACTCTCGCATATTAATAACACCGAGGATGATTCTTGGTATTTAATGCAGGAGTGAGTGTCATTTGTACATTGACAAATGTACAAAGTATTTATGGTTTTTCCAAGCAAATTATATATATATATATATATATATATATATATATATATATATATATATAAACATTATATATATAATGTTTTTAAAGAGAGGGAGAGAAACATCAGTGTGACAAAGAAACATCTTTTTGTTGCCTCTCACATGCCCTCAACCCGCGACCCAGGCATGTGCCCTGACTAGGAATTCAACCAGTGAACTTTCTGTTCACAGGCTGGCACTCAGTCCACACTGAGCCACATCAGCCAGGGCTCAGTGATATATTTTAAACTTAACTTACTTTCTTGGATTGGACATGTAGTCAGATTAACTGAAACTGGACTCCATAGTTCTATGTCCTGAGGAAAGGAAGATACTTGAAAAAGTGTTAAAATGCTACAGATTTTTTGTAATTTTAATTTAGATTATTATTTCAAACTTATAGAATAGTTACATGTTTAGTAAAAGAACTACTCAGCCTTTAGAGTCATCACTGTTAATGTTTTGTCCCCAGTACTTTATCATTTGCATTTTCTCTTGTTATGTTCATTTCTGTTCCTGAACCATTTAAATTGTAGACATCTTGCCATGAGCCCTTTCCCCTAAAAGCTTCGTTATTTCCGAAGGACAGTGTTATTCTTTTCCACAATTATAGGGCAATTATCAAAGAAAATATTATTATTTTTTTAATTTTTTAAAGATTTTATTTATTTATGTATCTTTAGAAGGGAAGGAGAGAGGGAGAGATACATCAATGTATGGGTGCCTTTCGTGCATCCCCTGCTGGGAACTGGCCTGCAAGGAGCCTGCCTGCAACCCAGGCATGTGCCCCAACTGGGAATCGAACCGCAATCCTCTGGTTCTCAGGCGTGTGCTCAATCCACTGAGCTACACCAGCCAGGGTAGGAAATATTATTTTTTATTTTTTGTTGTTCAAGTACAGTTGTCTCCATTTTCTCCCCACCACTCTCCCCACCCCAGCCATCCCCACCTCCCATCCTTGATCCTACCCCCTTTGATTTTGTCCATATGCCCTTTATAGATGTTCCTGAAAACCTCAAAGAGAAAAATTCAGTGTATACACTACTCTTTATCTAATCCAAAATCCATATTCAGATTTTCTAATTATGTAATAATGTCCTTTGATTTGGGAGTTCTTCTGCCTCTCATTGTCTTTCCTGATCTCGACATCTCTGAAGAGTGCAGGCCAATGATTTTTAATGCCCTTTAATTTCGGTTTGTATGGTGATTCCTATGATTAGATTAAGATTATGGATTTTTGGCCCTGGCTGGTGTAGCTCAGTGGATTTAGCGCGGGCCTGTGAACCACATGATCGCAGTTCGATTCCCAATCAGGGCACATGCCTGGGTTGCAGGCCAGTTTTCAGTAGGGGACTCATGAGAGGCAACCATACATTGATGTTTCTCTCCCTCTCTCCTTCCCTTCCCCTCTAAAGATAAATAAATAAATAAATAAAAAAGATTATGGATTTTTGGCAGCAGTATTCTTTTCAGTACATCTTAACAGGAAACATATCAGTTGGTTCCATTACCAGCAATAGTAATTCTGATCATTTGGTTTAAGTGGTATCCCATCAGATTTTTCTATATAAAGTTAATTTTCTCCACTTTCAACCAGTGAATGTTTTGTGGGGCTATTGTTTGAGACTGAAAAAATCTTGTTTCTCAGACTTAAACTTACTGGTGTTAGCATTCATTTATTACTCTAATTAAAAAAATTCTTGGTGATTGTCTAATTTTATTTCTTCAACATTTATTACTTGTCATTTACAAAGATGTGTTAGAAGAACATTTTTTAATGTTACATTATCTTGGAGAAATGATATAAAACAGTAATTGGTCTCATTTGAAAATTGTTATAATGAGCCCTGGCTGATGTGGCTCAGTGGATTGAGCACGGGCCTGTGAACCACACGAGCGCGGTTCGATTCCCAGTCAGGGCACATGCCTGGGTTGCGGGCCAGTTCCCAGCAGGGGACTCACGAGAGGCAACCATGCATTGATACTTCTCTCCTTCCCTTCCCCTCTAAAAGATAAATAAATAAAATCTTTAAAAAAAAGAAAAGAAAATTGTTATAGTGAAACAAAGGAGAATGAGAAGTAATAAAATATAATAAAAAATAGTAAACACTATATGGATAGGCCTATGGAAATTGTGCTAAAGCCTGCCAATCCTAGATTTGTTCTGTTATGATTCATTTAAGAACAGTTTTTAGAAAAACACTAGTTGTGTGACAGTTCACTGCTTTCCCCATTTTTTCCTGCTTTGGTTTCCCACCTATTCTCTTTGCAGTAAAAATTGTGGATTGTGTTTGAGAACCTTGTAAGGGAAAGAAAAATAGCCCGAAACTCTGACCCTTAATGTATCTTTATTTACCATATAGTGGTTAAAAATCATACAGGTACATTAAATAAGAAATGCCTCTCCAAATATTACTAGTTTAGGGCAGGAGTTCTTAACAGAATCACTGTTGACATTTTGGGTCAAATAATTCCTTGTCGTAGGTGGACTCTTGTGTGCATTGTAAAATGTTTAGCGGTATTCTTCACCCTTGACCCACTGAACATCAGTGATAACCCCATCCACTGTTCTGACAACCAAAATTGTCTCCAGACATTGTCACAGGTACCCTGGGAGCAAAATTGCTCCCATTGAGAACTGCTGCTTTTACAGCAGTGGTTTGCTCCCCTATCCCCATCGTTGTTTTATTTTTAAAAGATTGTATTTCTTTTTAGAGAAGGGGGAAGGGAAGGAGAAAGAGAGGGAGAGAAACATCAGTGTGTGCTTGTCTCTTTGCGCCCCCTACTGGGGACCAATCCTGTAACCGACGGTCTGGTCTCTAACTGGGAATCCAACCAGCAACCCTTTGTTGTAGTGTAGAACCCTCAGGCCTGTTCGCAGTCCTCTGAGCCACACCAGCCAGGGTCGCATTGTTCCTTTAATTCCCTTGATATGCATGTGTATTATGTTCACATAGGTGTAAAGGGTTTTGTTAAATTTGGGAAATTCTTCTTCATTTAAAATGTACCTTTCAGTTATTTTTTAATCATTTTGATTGTAGTAAAATATACATAGCATAAAATTTACATTTTAAACATTTTTTTCTCTTTTTTTAAAATTAAAGTGTATATTCAGTTTTCTGTGTATTAGTTTCAGGTGTACAGCATAGTGGTTAGACAATCATGTACTTTTATTTTTTTACTTAATAGTTTGTTTTTAATTGTATTTTTCCATTACCGTTTATCTCTTTATACTCTCTTCTACCCCTCTCCTCCCCACAATCACCACACTGTTGTCCATGAATTTTTTTCTTTTTTGCTCTATCACTTCTCCCTCACCCCCACAGCTATCAGCTTGTTCTCTATCTTTGAGTTTGTCTTTATTTTGCTTGTTAAGTCAGTTTGTTCATTAGCAAAGATTTGGAAGCAGGCCAAGGGTCCATAAGTAGACAAGTGGATGAAAAAGCTGTGGTACATTTACACAATGAAATCCTGCACAGCTTTAAAAAGAAATCTTAACTTTTGCAATGGCATGGATGGACCTGGAGAATGTTATGCTAAATGAAATAATTGAGTCAGCGAAAGACAAATACTATCTGATTTCAGTCATATGGAATCTAATGGACAATCATATACTGTACAAAGTGGTCTCCTGTTATTTCAAGTACCCACCTGGCCCCATACATAGTCATTACAATATTATTGATTACATTCCTTAAGCTGTAATTTACATCCCTGTGACTATTCTGTAACTACAAATTTGTACTGCTCAGTCCCTTCAACTTTTTCACCCCATCTCCCTCCCCTCTGGCAACGATCAGTCTGTTCTCTGTATCCGTGAGTCTGTTTCTGGTTTGTTTATTTTTGTTCTTTATATTCCACATGTAAGTGAAATCATATGGTATTTGTCTTTCTCCATTTGACTTCTTTCACTTAGCGTAATACCCTCTAGGTATATCCATGTTGTTGCAAAAAGATAAGACTTTATTCTTTTTTTAAAAATTAGTATTCTATTCTGTGTAATGCACCACAACTTTTTCTTATCCACTCACCTACTAATGGTCACTTTGGTTGCTTCCATGTCTTGGTTCTTGTAAGTAACGCTGAAGTGAACATAGGGGTGCATATGTTCTTTTCATGTAGTGTTTTGGTTTCTTCAAATGTATACCCAAAAGCAAAATTGCTGGGTTATAAGAGAATTCCATTTTTAATTTATTTTTAATTTTTGAGGACTCTCCACACTGTTTTCCACAGTGGCTGTACCATTGTTCATTCCCAACAACAGTGCATGAAGATTCCCTTTTCTCCACATCCTTACCAATATTTGCTTGTTGATTTATTGATGATAGCCCTTCTGACAGGTGTGAAGTGGTCCATTTTAACCATTTTTAAGTGCATAATTCAGTGGCATTAAGTACATTTGCAGTGTTGTATAACTATTACCATAATATCTGCAGAAGTTTTTCATCATCCTAAAGAGAAACTGCTTTTTTTGTAGTTATTTTTACTTCACTTAGTTTTACTTACTTAGCCAGCTATTATCTTAACCATTGAAGTTCTAATTTAGTTTTTATGGTGTGATAACTTCATGATTATAATGCTTTTTAAAAAAAAAATATATATATATATATTTAAAATTCTATTTATATATCTTTAGAGGGGAAGAGAAGGAGAGAAATATCAGTGTATGGTTGCCTCTTGTGAGTCCCCTGCCGGGAACTGGCCTGCAACCCAGGCATGTACCCTGACTGGGAATCGAACCGCGATCATGTGGTTTGCAGGCCCACACTCAATCCACCTAGCTACACACCAGCCAGGGCTTAAAAGATATTTTTTAAGTTCATGTTTCTAAGAGAAGGATTAGTGTCTAAAGCGTTTACACTTATTTACTTAGTGTAATATATAAGCATACCCACTTCATTGTATGTTCAGTGGGGATTGTTGCTATTTCAGTTATTGCACATAAAAATGTAACTTGCTATAAAGAGGTTAAAGGTAATTTTACTAATTGCATATTTTATGAGAATTGTTTTTATTTTTTGTTAATATAAAGACAAGATTTTCAAATGAGTTTGATATTTTAATAGACTACAGATGTTAATTTTTCATCATATTTCCTGAAGAGTTTTTTCTGTGGTTTATTTTCCTCTTTATTTAAATTGTTAGGGTCTTGCCCTGGCTGGTGTAGCTCAGTGGATTAAGTGTGGGCCTGCGAACCCAACAACCGTGGTTCGATTCCCAGTCAGGGCACATGCCTGGGTTGCAGGCCAGTTTCCAGCAGGGGACTCATGAGAGGCAACCATACATTGATATTTCTCTCCTTCCCTTCCCCTCTAAAGATAAATAAATAAAATATTTAAATTGTTAGGGTCTTGAAAGTTCATTATAACTTGACTAGCTTAGGTAGGTGTTTGAACATAAAAGAAAGATTATAATGGGTCAAGATGGAGAATGGATCAATACATTCAATGAAAAACAGAAGCAGTTTTTTTTTATCAGAAGTAAAAGGACCATACATTTTATTTTAATATGTTCATAGACATGTCTAGGAATATACTGTTTATGTTCTTTATCTTTAGTGTGAATAGATTTTTCTAAGTTTTGTTTTATTGCTGGTATTATATTTAAATTTGCTATTTCTCTAAAACCCAGCTCTGAAAGTTCTCATGTAGTTAGGCTTTCAGAAGTAAGTTTTTTATGGCTTTGAGTGTTATTAAATGGTATGAATAGTATATTGCCTTTTAAGAAATGACGAGGACCTTATTTATAGCTACATTTTAAAAAAGGTTTTATTTGTTTATCTTTAGAGGGGAAGGGAAGGAGAGAGGGAGAGAAATATTAATGTATGGTTGCCTCTCCTGTGTCCCCTGCTGGGACCTGGCGCGCAACCCTGGCATGTGCCCTGACTGGCAATCAAATCACGATCTTCTGGTTTGCAGGCCCGCGCTGAATCCACTGAGCTGCACCAGCCAGGGCAATAGCTACATTTATTTTAATTACTATCTCTTATTTATTGTATTTTTGTTTTTCAAGAAAACTGCCTAAGAACAGAATTTTTCCTGTATGTGGATAGTATTTAATACCCTTCTACGGAAACATGGGTGTGGTTTATGTTTCCTTAGTTTCGAGTAGTGTGGCCTAGTTGTGATCCAGTTTCAAGAGTGAGGAGTTCAGAGCATTTCTTTTTATTCATGTTTGCTTTTTGAAATTATTGCTACAATCAACAATTATTTGTGTAATGATAGATAATACATTTTGGTGACTTGTTGCATGCACTTTTCTAAAAATGAAGAAGCGTGACAGGGGGAAGAAGTTTGTGCTTACTCTCAGGCCAGATCTCTGTAAGGATTGTTGAGTGTCCTGCTTTTGACAATATGATGAGTTATCAAAGATGTAGTTAACAGTGATGGGTAAAGTAGATTTATTGTATAATGTATTTTTCATTCAGTGATGGTTACTTACTTAATTTCCACTTGTACTTAAATAGTTTGAGAGGGAATGAAAAAACTTTGAAACTTTGGGTAATAGAAAATAAGTCAAGACCTGGCCAGTGTGGCTCAGTTGGTTGGAGTGTTGTCCCATAAACTAAAAGGTAATGGGTATGATTCCAGGTCAGAGTACATGCCTGGGTTTTGGGGTTAGTCCTGGTTGGGGCACTTACAAGAGGCAGCTAATCAGTGTTTCTCCTTCCCATTGGTGTTTTTCTCCCCCTCTCTTTCCTGCCTCTCCCCCTCTGAAATCAATAAGCATGTCCTCGGATGAGGATTAAAAAATAAGTCAAGGTATTTTGGGGTCATGGGACATAGTGTTATTAATAGAATGAAATACTGAAAAAATACTGGACTAAGACCATGCTTCTGTAACTTTTACTTCTAGGTTTTCTAATAATGGTGTGACCATAGGCCTCATTTTTCCTTTTTATCTAGTCTACTCCCTTATTTTAAAGTGCCTTTAGTTATAAAATTCTATCCCTATGACCTGGGAGGTTATATAACAATTCTGTGACTTACTTAGATAAAAAGATGAAGGCGGTAGCATTTCAGAAATAGAGTTTGGGGTGGGTCTCTTTAAATGAGCTAGGCATTTCCTTTAGTCCAACGGTGGGGTAGATTAAAATGTAGGAATGTTGTTGGGATCAATACATTGCAGAAAAAAGGGAACTGCTAATTGTTTGTTATTTCCAGGAGTGGATGTGCACCTGAGGTACTCTTAAAACCAGGTTGGATTGATGATCTCTTTGAGAAACAAATTTAATGGCTGGAAGGTATCTGTAATAGTCACCTAGTAAAGTTCTCTCATTTTGTAAGTGAGAAAACTGAAGTTGTAGTTTGCTTAAGGTTGGAGATGTGACTATCAGAAATGGAGCTCATGGAAGTCCTACAACTATGGAATTAAAGAAGAAACCACATCTAGGCTGATAGGAGGGGTGGAGATAAGGAATAGGCCGGTCCCGCACCGACACGTGGTAGAGAAAATCGGGAGGAATATCTTAGGAATCAAGGGTCATAGTCCCACACTAGGCCCCACAGTCTAGGGTTCCATTGCCAGGAAGATAACTTACGTCCCAATAACTTCTCGCAGTAGAAACCAGTGGTGACTTAGGCTATGGAAAACAGAAAGTCTTGGAGTCCCAGACAGTTCCTCTTAAAGGGCCCCCACACAGACTTTCACTCCTTCTGAGCTGCAGCAAGGGGCAGCAGATTGAAAGGCATCAGAGACATACAGGGAGGAACTGAAGTGTCTGGCACCAGGGTGAGAGCTGGGGGTGGGGAGCAGCTTTCTCCTAGATAGAAGCACTGGCAGAGGGCCCTTCTCCCACAGAGCCACAGACCCAGCAAGAGGGTGTCATACCTGAGATGCCATCAATCTGGCTCACACTGTTTTCCCCACCCTAGTGATCCCTGAGGTCCTGCCCCTCCCAACTTTTGGCCCACCCAAGCTATTTCCAGTGGTTTTTCCATATGAATGGCTTGTCTTGGCACATGCTTCAGATTTTCCTAAATTATCTCAAACAAGCAGCATCTGGTTTCAGCTAGCCTACTTAACCTCTCTAAGTTGCCTCAGGCATGGCACTAGCAGCAGTTGACCTTGGTTCAAAACTTGACCTCCCCTGGTTCCACCAAGCCTAGTGCAAGTATTAGCCATTTGCATATTGCTTTGTAGCTAATGTTGTGTTATCCTGGACAGAACACAGGCAGTGGCTGACCTTGGATTTGTCAATAGCAATCAAGGCACAATTACAGCAGGAGGGTGTACGCAGCCCATGTGGAGGGCACTCTTAGAGTATCCAGCTTGGGTAAGAGAGGAAGCTATTCCACTGGGCCCTACAGGATACACTTTCTATATTAGGCCATGCTACCAAGACAGGGAATCATAGCAGCTTTACTTAATATGTAGAAAAAAGCACAGGGAGCCCTGGCCGGCGTAGCTCAGTGGATTGAGCGCGGGCCTGCGAACCAGACGATCGCAGTTCGATTCCCAGTCAGGGCACATGCCTGGGTTGCAGGCCGGTTCCTTGCAGGCTAACTACCAGCATGGGACGCACAAAAGGCAACCATACATTGATGTTTCTCTCCCTTTCTCCTTCCCCTCTAAAGATATATAAATAAATAAAATCTTTAAAAAAAGAAAAAGAAAAAAGCACAGGGAGACCACCAAAATGAAGAGACAAAGAAACATGGCCCCGATGAAAGAACAGACCAAAAGTCCAGAAAAAGAGCTAAACACAATGGATACAAGCAAGCTACTAGGGGCAGAGATCAAAACACTTCTAAGGATACTCAGCGAATTTAGTGGGGACCTCAGCAGTATAAAAAAGAGCGTGGGATCCATAAAAATGAACCAGTCATAAATGAAGGATACACAAATTAAAATAAAGAACAATTTACAGGGAATCAGCAGTAGAGTGGGGGAAGCTGAGAATCAAATCAGTGATTTGGAACATAAAGATGCAAGAAACAACCAATCAGAATAGTGAGAAGAAAAAAGAATCCAAAAACATAAGGGTAGTGTAAGGAGGCTCTGGGACAACTTCTAGCATTTCAGCATTTGCATCATAGAGGTTCCAGAAGGAAAAGAGAAAAGTGCAAGAAATTGGAAACCTAGTTGGAAAAATAATGACAGAAAACTTCCCTAACTTGGCAAACGAAGTAGACATTCAGGTCCAGGAAGCACAAAGAGCCCTACACTAAGACACATCATAATGAAAATGCCAAAGTTTAAAGACAAAGAGAAAATCCTAAAAAGAGAAAGAGAAAATCAGTTACTTACCTACAGGGGAGCTCCCACAAGACTGTTAGCTGATTTCTCAAAAGAAACTTTGCAGGCTAGAAAAGACTGGCAAGAAGTATTCAAAGTGATGAACAGCAAGGACCTACATCTAAGATTACTTTATCCAGCAAAACTATCATTTAAAATGGAAGGACAGATACAGTGCTTCCCAGACAAGGTCAAGTTAAATGAGTCCCTCATTACCAAGCCATTATTATATGAAATGATAAAGGGACTTATTTAAGAAAAAGTTTAAAACTATGAACATTAAAATGGCAAAAAATTCACAACTATCAATAGCTGAATCTAAAAATCAAACTAAGCAAACAACCAGAACAGGAACAAAAGCAACAGATACAGAGAATGTTTTGATGCTTGCCAGATGGGAGGGGTTTCGGTAGTATGGGTGAAAAAAGTGTAGGGATTAAGTGCAAATTGTTAGTTACAGAATAGTCATGGTGATGTAAAGTACAGCATAGGGAATAGAGTAGTACATAGGTGTGAACCATGGACATGGACAACTGTGTGGGGATTGCCTGAGGGAACAGATTGTGGGCTGGGTGCAAGCGGACAAATGGGGAACATTGGGGTAACTGTAATAGCATAATAAAGAAAATATCATTTAAAAAGTTAGGAGATCTAAAGTACAATTAGGACTAGAACCAAAGTTATTTGACTTCGCCCAGTTTAGGGTTCTTGATATAGTACTATGTTTTCAATAGCCTTTAGGTTTTTTTATGTATTTCATAATATCTCAGTAATAAAGTAAAAAAAAATTGTAAGTAGTTTATCAGAACTGTTGCTTGAGAAAATTAAGTGCATTTGTTATGTCTTAGTGATTCAAAAAATTAAAAAAAATTCTCACCTGAGGATATATTTATTGATTTTAGAAAGGTATGTGGGTGGGAGGGGGTGGAGAGAGAGAGAAAAAAACAGAGAAAGAAACATTGATAGGTTGCCTCTGGTATGTACTCTAACAAGGGATCAAACTCAAAACCTAGATGTGAGCCCTGACAGGGGATCAATCTCACAATGTTATGGTGTACAGGATGATGCTGCAACCAAGCAAGTCACTCGGCTAAGGCATCTTACAGTGGTTTTTTTGTCATTGCCACACTCTCAAGGGAGTGAATTAGCCACAATTCTTATTGTTGTGACAATGGATTATTTAGAAATTTCTTGATACTTATGTTTTTGTTTATATGCTTCAGAGTTGTTTCCTTACTGTTTAAGATGAGGTGTAATTATTTAGTGAAATTGCTACGATAGAACTCAAAGAGCCTAAGGGAGCTTTCCAAGAGTGCAATTAGTGAGATGGTTGTTTTTTTTTTTTTTTGAAATGGTTGTTTTTGATCAGAAAAGTTCCTTTTCTAATCTCAGAGTACTTTGTATATGTGCTTTGTTGCAATGTGCAGTTTCTTCTTTGGATATGAATAGTCCATAATTTTGACCCTGTTTAAAATTTAATACCAGTTTAACAGTATGACCATTGGAGGTCCGAGTAGATTCCATTTTCTAGGAAGGAGTAGTCTTGATGCCTGCTATAGCAGGAGGATATATGGAGTGGAAGGGAAAACGTGAGAGGAGCAAACCAATTCTGGTCTTAATTAAAGTTGAGTTATTTTTATTCACTTTTTGGCTGTGAAAAATATTCCATGTTTTACTTTTCCATTATGTGTTTAAAGGACCCATGGAGAAGGACAATGGTAGGGGGAGGGGGATTGTTTTGGGGAGTAGGGATGGACAGGGCAGGGGAGAGTAATAGGGGAGAAACTGGAACAACTGTAACTGAAGAACAGTTAAAAAAAGAAACAAATCAGCCCCAGCTGGTGTAGCTCAGTGGATTGAGCACGGGCCTATGAAGCAAAGGGTTGCTGGTTCGATTCCCGGTCGGGGCACATGCCTGGGGGGCAGGCCAGGTCCCCATTGGGGGACACATGAGAGGCAACCACACATTGATGTTTCTCTCCCACTCTTCCTCCTTCCTGTCCCTCTCTCTAAAAATAAATAAATAAAATATTTTTTAAAAAAGAAATCAGTCAGAAAGACAATTTCATTATGATCTCACTCATGTGGAATCTAGTGAACAGACTCAACTAATAAGCAAAATTGAGAGAGACTCATACATAGAGTAGGCAGACATTTGTCAGTTAAGGGAAAAATGGGTGAAGGGAGGTGGTGGGGTTGATCAAAGAAGAAGAAAAGAAAAAACGTGTACACAGAGAACAGTGTGGTGATTGCCAGGGGTGTCGGGTGCAGTGTGGGTGGAGGTAGATGAGGGTAAATGGGGGTGAAGTGGTGATGGACAGAGGCTTGACTTGGGTGGTGAACACACAATACATATGCAGATGATGTGTTGTAAAATTGTGCACCTGAAACCTGTATTATTTTGTTAACTAGTGTCACCCTGATAAATTCAGTAAAAAATTCCAGACACGGTATTATTTAGAGCTTTAAAAATAAACTTAGAACACTAAGGGGTGTTTCCTTAAAATGAGCTATTTGCAAAAATAACTTTTTTTCATTGGGTGCCAGTACAAAGAACGGTTGCCTTCTTGATTTAAGTGACAATGTTTTCAGTGTGTGGGGTCTATCAAATTTTGTAGTTCAGAAGCTATTGTACTCACATTATTGAAGTATACACTTTTAACATTTTGTTTTGAACATTTTTCCAACTTAAAGCAATGTGGAAAGAATTTTACATTTACTCACCACCTAGAATCTATTGAATATATTTAACATTTTACCATGTTTGTTTTATCTTCTATGTATCCATCTATCCAATTTTCCATTAGTTCAGCAGTCCATCCTATTTTCTTACTCATTTCAAAGTAAATTGCAGATGTTAGTGTAATTGAAGTTCAATTTTTCAAGTTGCCTTTTCAATGATCAGATTTCCATTGTTGTTGTGAACAACTGTTTATATCAGAAGTTCAGAGTTGTAAAAATTCATATAGTCTTTGTGGTTCCATTGCTTCTTACTTTGAACTTTGCTTTTGTATACTACAAATCTGTCTTAAAAAGAAGTTCAGGCCCTGGCTGGTATAGCTCAGTGGATTGAGCACAGGCCTTTGAACCAGATGATGGCGGGTAACCAGATGATCGCGGGTCGATTCCCAGTCAGGGCACATACCTGGGTTGTAGGCAGGCTCCCTGCAGGCCAGTTCCCAGCAAGGGATGCACAAAAGACAACCATACATTGATGTTTCTCTCCCTCTCTCCTTCCCCTCTAAAGATAAATAAAAACCTTTAAAAAAAGTTCATATTTAGCCAATACTAAGTAGAGTGAATAATAGGGTTTTGCATGTGTGTTTTCATGGGTCTTTAAAAAAACACATAGTCTAGAAAGTAATTTTGTGTTCCAGGGTGGTACACTAAACTAGTATGCTGTTTTTGGAATCTGTTTCAAAATTTTCCATTTAACAGTGACTCTGAGAGCCAAAAGTCATTGTTTTAGTGTTTAGCTCTTTCTTTGATCTTGGTATTCTGTGGAGTGCCTAAATATACTTTGATCTCCTCATGACTTATGTAACTTGTCACAGAAAAATCTGTTTACTGCATACATTATGAGCTTCTTAAATGCTCATATAGCCATACTGTAAATGCTTGTTGAGTAGGTAAGTGAGGCTAATTTATCAATTCATACCTTACTTAAATTTTTTGAAGTTTTTCTTTACCTTTATTATGAAGCTTTTGATATGAAGGACTAAAGAAACTATGAAGTTTTTATTCTAAATAGTTTATTAGCATATTTCAGATTTAATGTAAACAAATAAGGTATGAGAGTTCTAGAACATGTATACCTGACTTTATTATTATTTTCAAAGATTTTTATTATTATTTATTTCTCTTTAGAGGGGAAGGGAAGGAGAGAGGGAGAGAAATATCAATGTATGGTTGCCTCTCATGAGTCCCTTGCTGGGAACTGGCCTGCAACCCAGGCATGTGCCCTGACTGGGAATTGAACTGCGATCGTGTGGTTCGCAGGCCCGCACTCAATCCACTGAGCTACACCAGCCAGGCTGAATTTATTATTTTTTATTAAATTCATTGGGTGTGACATTTGTTAATAAAATTATACAGGTTTCAAGTGTACAATTATATAATGCATCATCTGTATATTATATCGTGTGTTCACCTCCCCAAGTTGAGTCTTCTTCCATCACCATTTATCCCCCATTTACCCTCTTCTACCTTCTCCCTCTGAATTTATTACTTAATTTGGAAATATTGCAGATGAAAATATACACCTCTGCACCTACCACCTAGTTTTATGAAATCTTATGTCATATTTGCTTCAGATATCTTTCAAAGAAATAAAACATCATGAGGTCTCATGGATTTTTAAGTATTTTCTGCACACACACAAATACACATACACATGGATGGATATGTAGAAATGTATTCTTAAACTGTTTCCGTCCTAGGCTGAGTAGCTCATTTGGTTAGAGCATTGTCCTGATACACCAAGGTTGTAGATTTTATCCTTTGTTAGGGCACATAAAAAACAAGCAATGAATGCATAAATAAGTGGAACAACAAATTAATTTTAATCATTTGCTCATTGTTACTGTATTACAATTATCCCATCTATTTCCCCTTTGCCCTCCTCCGCCCATCCCACCTCCTCTTTCACAATCAATTCTCACTGTTGTCTATGTCCCTGGGTCATTCATACATGTTCTTTGTTAGTCCCTTCCCTTTTGATTCTCATTCATTTTCTCTCTCTCTCTCTCCCCCCCATATCAATAAATAAAACAAAATAAAAAAACAAACACTACTTAGAATTTTTTAAGTTTTATAATTATGTAAGTGACACCATATAGAATGTATTATTTCTTTAATACTCACCTAAGGATATGTTTATTGATTATCTTGAGAGAGATAGGAAGGGGGAGGGAGGGGGAAGAGAGAGATGTGAGAAACAATGATTAGTTGCCTCTCGTATGTGCCCCAACCTGAGATTGAACCTACAACCTATGTATGTGCTGACTGAGGATCAAACCTGCAACCTTTGGTGCACTGGTGATGCTCCATTCAATTAAGCTACCTGGCGAGGCCAAAAATTTTTGTTCAATGGTCTTGGAATTTCGAGTAAGCTTTACATCTGTCCTGTCCAATACAATAGCCACTAACGATCTGTGGCTAATGATTACTTGAAATGCAGCTAGTATGAATAGAGATGTGCTTGAAGTACATTTGAAGACTTGGTACAAAAATATTATGTGAACTGTCTCTTATTACTATTTCCTTTATATCGATTATATATTGAACATTTAACTATAGGAATAGTGATACATGACTTTGTTTTTTCTCAGGAAACTTAGATTTTGTTTTTATCCACTTTCCTCTTTTTCTTCAAGATTTTAATTAATTTATTTTTTGACAGAGGAGAAGGGAGGGAGAAGGAGGGATAGAAACATTAGTGTGTGGTTGCCTCTTGTGCACCATCCCCAACCAGGCACCTGGCCTGCAACCCAGACTCGTGCCCTGACTGGGAATCGAATCAGCGACCCTTTGGTTCAGAGGCCAGTGCTCAATCTACTGAGCCACACCAGCCAGGGCTATCCACTTTCCTCTTTACCAAAAGAGAAATGAGGCTTTTATTTGAACTAGGTAAGTACTCTTTGCATTACAATGTATAGTGGTAGAGATTGACTCTGAATCAAGTTCTAGAGGAAAACAAGTTTTCTAACAGTGAGCAAAGTAAAATTGCATTTCTGCTTCATCTGAGGGTAGTTTGTCTTTTAATTTACTAAATCTAAATACATTTCCTTTGAGGTAAAATACTCTTCATTGTGATAAAACCTTTTAAAGGTTTCTTTTTTGAAAGAACTTCACATACTTATTTACAAAATAAAGGCAGTGTGATACATGTACTTACTTTTTGTGTTAGAGTGGAAAGAGTATATATTGAATTTAGCTAGACTTGCCTCAAATGGAACAATAAATCTAAACTTCTCAAATATTTACTGCATATTCCCCACCTGAGTTCTCAAATACATTTTACGATAAGTTACTTATTTTCAGTTTCATCTTTTTTCTTGTTAGCATAGGAGTGAGGACTTCTAAGCTCCTCACATGTCATACCTGACTGGTTAGTTTTTGTTTGTTTTAGAAATGGATCCACATGAAATGCCATAGCTGTCTGTGTCTTTCCTTTGTTGGAAGTGCTTGTGTAAGGAATGCTTTTCAGATTTTGATCTTTGTGAAGCTCTGGTCTAATTTCAGTTGGAAATTTTAGGAATTAATTTCAAAATGATTTGTTTTTCTTATTGTTATCCTGCTACATTCAAATAAGGATAGCGTAGTAAGCACAGTGGCTTAAGCATGAGCAGTAAAACTAGAGGTCTCAGGGAATTTCATGTGTTCATAAACTGTTTTATTTAAAAGGTGAGTATATATTAAAACAATAACAAAGATAGCAATGAACAAAGATAAAAACTTTGGAAAAATATGCTATAGAAACTGAAAGTAATTTTATGGACATCTCAGTTCATTTTAAGTTCTTTCAAACATTCTGAATTTTGAGAATTATGTATCAGGGCAACTACTACTTTTTTATTCACTATATTATACTAGTCACTGTGCCTTGAGTTTCCCTAAGTGATGGTGTAAGGTAGGCTTTGGTTAGAGAATTCCCGATTTTCCACTTAGTAATTGCAAGTATAAATGCCTTTCTGAGAGTTAATTTACTGTAATAAAGTTCTCATGAGGTTTATTTATTTATTTTTTAATTAAATTTTTTTCAGTTACAGCTAGAATTCAGTATTATATTAGTTTGAGGTGTACTCATGAGGCTTAAAATCAGGCCAGTGTGTATAAAATGCACATACTAAAATTTTGTAAGGAATCCCACAACTTGTGTACTCATTAAGAAAAATTCCATGGTTTATCCTAACAGCTGTTCTTCCAGTGGTTGATATTCAGTTACATAGTAGAAATCTGTATAGGCCTGTATCATATTTAGAAATAAAATCAAGGTATAAAAATGTTATGGACAATTAGACTTTATTTTATATGTTTACGTAGTTAATACCTGGCATCTTTTGAAAGGATTTCTTATAATTTCACCTGAATAAGAGCATAAATTAGGAGATTTTTAACACTTTAGTCAGTAGTAAACTTTTGGTAAATAAGTGTGGAAAGAATTTTAGATTAGTAAAAACGCAACTGTGAATTACTGTTTAATTTGTAAGTGAAGTAATAGATTCTAACAAATAAATGAACTATATTTTATAATGTATTATAAATGCATATGATAATTTAAAAACTCTAGAAATACACGCACATATGAGTAATTTCTTCACTGGAAGTGGATCGCATTAAAAGCCTTAGGAAACTATTTTCAACTTTTAGCTTAGGTTAAGTTATTTATGCCTAATCTTAGTTTATGAAATATAAAAGGAAATTATATGAATTAAAAAATGTTACAGCATTAAAGCAATGAATTTATTATCATATAAAGCTAGAAGAAAAAATATAACCTGTAATCTTATCATCTAGATAACAGCCACTGTTAACATTTTTAGTATATTCTGTTGTAATATTTTAATGTATTTTTATTTTATTTTATTTTTTAAAAGATTTTATTTATTTATTTTTAGAGGGGAAAGGAAGGAGAGAGGGGGAGAAATATCAATGTATGGTTAGCCTCTTGTGCATCCCCTGCTGGGAATTGGCCTGCAGCCCAGGCATGTGCCCTGACTGGGAATCGAACCTCGATCCTTTGGTTCGCAGGCCCGTGCTCAATCCACTGAGCTACATCAGCAAGGGCTTAATGTATTTTAAAAAATTTTTTCTATGAACTTTTTTTCCAGAATTTTATTTATTTATTTTTAGACAGAGGGAAAGAGTGGGAGAGATGGAGAGAAACATCAATGAGTGGTTGCCTCTCACATGCCCCTACTGGGGACCTGGCCCAGAATCCAGGCATGTGCCCCAAGTTGGGATTGAACCAGCAATACTTTGGTTTGCAGGCCAGTGCTCAATCCATTGAGCCACACCAACCAGGGCCTTTCATTGTATTTTTTAAAAGATTTTATTTATTTATCTTTAGAGGGGAAGGGAAGGAGAAAGAGAGCAAAATATCAATGTATGGTTGCCTCTCATGCATCCCTTGATGGGAATTGGCCTGGAACCCAGACATGTGCCCTGACTGGGAATCTTGGTTCATAGGCCTGTGCTCAATCTACTGAGCTACCCCAGCCAGGGCCCTTTCAATGTATTTTTAAACAAAGTTGTGATCATACTTCATGAACAATTTATAGCTTGGTATTTTTGATTAGCATTGTAGCATGAACTGTTTTTCATACTATAATTGAACTTTTTTGATTTTGTAAATAATTTTTTGTTATTTTATTATAGTCATCTCAGTTTTCCTTCTTTATCCTCCTCCGCCCATCCCACCCCCTGCTCCCATAGTCCATCCCTACCCTGTTGTCCAGGTCTGTGGGTCATTCGTACATGTTCTTTGACTAGGCCTTTCCCCTTCTTTCTACCATTACTTCTCTCCTCCTTCTCCTCTGGTTACTGTCAGTCTGTTCCATGTTTCCATGCCTGTGGGTCTATTTTGTTTAGTAGTTTCTTTTGTTTATTAGATTCTTTTTTGGGTGAGATCATATGGTATTTTTCTTTCACCAACTAAAAACCTGAGTCACCAATTCGAAAGGGCTTATGCACCCCTGTGTTCATAGTGGTGCTATTCACAATAGCCAAGTGCTGAAAACGGCCTAAGTGCTCATTGGTAAATGAGTGGATTAAAAAAGTATGGTCAATTTACACAATGGAATACTATTCTGCAGAATGAAAGAAGAAACTCTTACATTTTGCTACAGCATGGATGGAACAAGAGAATATTATGCTTTAAATTTTGTTTTTAATGGCTGGCATGTTATCATAGGACTTTTATGCATACCTGTTTACTTAGCCATTATTATACATTTTAATTTATGGTTTTTGTTATAAATAAGTCATAGCTTAATTTTTTGTAATTACAGTTATTTAGAATTATTTTGTTGTGTAAATAAAAAGGCAGAATTATTCAAAATAAGATTGATATAAAGCTTATTGCTAAGTTGTTTTCTAAATACTGCTTGTATTACCAGCAGCCCTCTCTGAGTGTTTCTCTCTTCCTCTTCTCCTTCTGGCACCTCTACAATCCAGATGTCGGAATGTTTAAAAAAGATATCTTGGAGGTTCCTAAGTCTCTCCTCATTTTTTTGAGTTCTTGTTTCTTCATTCTGTTCTGATTGAATGCTCATTTCTTCCTTCTGGTCCAAACCTTTGATTGGAGCCCCAATTTCCTTCCCTTCACTGTTGGTTCCCTGTACATTTTCCTTTATTTCACTTTTCATAGCCTTCACTTTTTCCTCCATTTTGTGACCATACTCAACCATTTCCGTGAGCATTCTGATTACCAGTGTTTTGACTCTGCATCTGATTGGTTGCCTATCTCTTTATCCATTAGTTCTGTTTTTGGAACTTTGATCTGTTCTTTCATTTGGGCCATATTTCTTTGTCTTGGTACATCTGTTACATTGTAAGGGCAGAGTCTTAGGCATTAGCCATGGTGGGGTAGTGGGGTTGTATCTGTGGGAGGGGTCAGAGAGGGAACAATGCTGCTTGCTAGCTTAGTTGGCTCTCCACTTTGTCACTTCTCTGGCTTCCCACAAGGAGATTATGCCCTTTCAGATGCTGATTCCCAGTTGGGTGGGCTTGTGTGCATTCTAGGGTCCCACGGGCCTCTGCAGTGGACACTCCTGTGAGACTGGGAGTTTTTCCCACCACTGTAACCCCCACAGATTTTTACAATCAGAGGTTTTGAGTCTTTAGTTTACCCACACTGGAATCCTGGGTTGCACAGTCTATCTTGCTCCCCAGTTGTCCCTCCTGGTTTATCTGTACCTGAATGTAGGATATTCTGGTCTTCCAGCCACTGCCTCACCCACCCCAAACCACCAGCTGCTGCCTGTCTCTGCCCTTCCAACCAGTCTGAATGAATATTTCTTCTTTTACTCTTTGGTTGTTGGACTTCCATACATTTCAACTTTCTGGCAGTTCTGGTTATTTTTTGTTTTTAAATTTGTTGTTGTCTTTCATTTGGTTGTGTGAGGAGGCAAAGTGTATCTACTTACGCCTCCATCTTGACTGGAAGTCCTAATATTCTTTTCTTCATGTATTTTTATTTACTTTTTAAATTAAAATGGTCATAATTTTTTCAAAAGATTCTGTAAGGAGGTCATAGCAAAGAAGTATGTTTTCCATTGCTTTATTTATTTATTAAAGATTTTATTTATTTATCTTTATAGGGGAAGGGAAGGAGAGAGGGAGAGGAATATCAATGTATTGTTGCCTCTCATGCATCCTACGCTGGGAACTGGCCTGCAACCCAGGCATGTGCCCTGACTGGGAATCAAACCACGATCCTTTGCTTTGTAGGCCTGTGCTCAGTCCACTGAGCTACACCAGCCAGGGGCTTATTTTTTGTTAGCACAAACACATTTATGTGTACTAACTAAAGGGATGATCCTATTTAAGCCAACAATTGTAAATAGTTGCAAGTTAAATGTTTGTGATAGCCATAAGTGAATATACAGTAATGAAAAAAAGAAGCATTATGGAGATTTGCTTATTGAACTCAGCTTGTTTATTTTAACAACTAATTCTTATGTAAAGTGATGGTTGAATTTTTATTATACCTTTGCATAGATCCTAATAAGATGACATTGTTCATAACATACTCAATTATTTCCTATCTTCTACTTGTTATACTTTTTTTCTCATCCAGTTTCTGATTTTGAACAGTGTACCATTTGTAGAGATGAAGATAGCATGAGTTTTTCTGACATCAAGTGTAGTTTCTTAAACTTCTCTCCCAGTTTATAAGAGAACTGTTTTCACAATGTTCCCTATTTTTATGGTGAGAGTTTTGCTGTCAGAAGTGATGACACAATCTGACTTGGCCATTGTGCCCATTTTTTACAGTGCCACTCTGACACTTCATTATATATTCATCAAAGCCATCTTTCTACCATCTGATGAATGGTAGTGATGGTGGGCGTGGGAAGCAGGGAACTTAGTCCTGGGTGGTGTGCTTTCCCTAACCTCTTCTTACACCTGGGTGTGTTTCCCTGAGCCTAGAGGTGGAAGCCAGATCTACTCAGGATGTAAGAACTTACCTGGCATCTCTGCAAGCCATGGTGCTTTATTATTTTATATTATACTAATTAAAATATTTTTAGATTGAAAATATAAGTTACTAGAATATTGTAGATGAAGCTAAAGTCCCATTTGAACTAGTTTTTTAAAGATTTTATTTATTTATCTTTAGAGGGGAAGGGAAGGAGAGAGGGAGAGAAATATCAATGTATGGTTTCCTCTAGTGCGTCCCCTGCTGGGAACCGGGAACTGGCCTGCAACCCAGGCATGTGCCCTGACTGGGAATCGAACCGAGACCTTATGGTTCACAGGCCCACGCTCAATCCACTGAGCTACACCAGCCAGGGCCCCATTTGAACTATTTTAAAAACTGTATTGATTCATGTTCATTCATTTACTGCTATATAGTTTTCCATCATGGAAACATTGCAGAATCTAGGTGGTGAGTAAATATAAAATTCTTTCAACTTTGCTTTAAATCAAGAAATTATCACCAATTCCAGTGTCATTAAGATTTCTCCCTGTTTTCTTCTACATGTTTAATAGTTTTAGACTCTATTCTTAGGCCTTTGATAACATTTTGAGCTAATTAATTTTTGTATGTGGTGTTAGGCAAAGGCCCAACTTCATTTTTTTGCATGTTTTATGTTTAATTTTTTTCATTTCATTTGTTGGAAAAGACTCTTCTTTCCCCATTGAATAATGTTGACACCACCAACTTTACTAAATTTAAGAATTTTTTGTGATCTCTAAGGTTTTCTGTTTTTAAGATACCATCTGTGAACAGAGATCCTTTACTCTTCTTTTCCAGTTTGAATTATAATACACATTTTAAACAATCATGAAATGGGCAAAAATATGAAGTTAATTACCATTGACATTTCTATAAAAACCGTTTTCGTCAATATACCGAGATCATATAGCCAGATTTCACAGACTTTATGTGGTTCATTGCTATGTTATAAAGATAACAGTCCATCTATAGCAGCAGATAGATGGATGAGTGACCATGGAAAAGTTTTTTAAGATGTTAACATTGTGAAAAATGGAGTAACAGATACAGATGATATTTCTGCAACTGCCTGTGAATCTACAATTATCTCAAAATGAAAAGTTTAATTTAAAAAGCTAGTTCCTCGATGCAAATAATTCTCTAAAATAATGACAGAAAGTTGTAATATGAAAATATTTTGGAACTGCACAATTTCTCATGGAAAAAGCATATAAAGCAGTAAAGCATGTCAGGGAAAGAACATGGCCAGTCTATTATTAAGAACATTGATATTAGGACTCGAAACTTATCTACAGTCCAGTCTTTTATGATATGGTTTGCTTGCTTACATTAGGGATTTAGATTTTGGGGAGTCCTACTTGCCAGATAGGTAGATCAGGTCTCACAGGTCATCTGCATCAAAAGCATGTTTTTGGTTTTTTAAAATTCTCACCCAGGGACATTTTTTCATTGCTTTTAGACAAAGAGGAAGGGGGGGAAGGTGAGGGTGCAAGAAACATCTGTGTGAGAGAGAAACATCGATTGGCTGCCTTTCCATATGTGTCTTGACTGGGGATCAAACCTGCAATCTGGGGTATATTCCTGGACTGGGAATCAAACCCATGACCTTTTGGTCCAAGGGAAGATGCTCCAACCAGCTGAGCCACACAGGCCAGGGAAATTGTGTGGCTGCAAGCATGAATGCTGAACATGCATGTTCTTTAAAATTTTTGTTTTAATTTATTAACTTTAGAGAAAGAGAGGAAGAGAGAGAGAGACATTGATTTGTTCTTCCACTTATTTGATTGATTGATTCTTGTATGTACCCTGACCAGAGATTGAACCAGCAACCTTGGTGTATTGGGACTACACTTTAACCAACTAAGCTACAGGCCTGGGCCTGTACACATTTTTCTTCAATGGAGATTTTTAACCACTTCCCAGAATTCTTTTAAGGACTTACCTAGAACCTAGAGTTAAGTAATATATAGTGGTGGATGAGTCAGCTTCACATTTTGATAGAGGGAGGAAGAGGGACAACCATATCTTCATTAAAAAATGACTTCTGATAATTGTGAAACTAGTAAGTTAATGCATACAGTTTTGCCTTAGTAAACGATTCTTCAGTTTACAAAAGGATTAATATGTGCTGCCTTTTAAATAGTTGGTTTGGTGTGTTTAAAATACCATGTTTAATAAAACTTAATTCTAAGGACCTCCTCTCATGCTTGAGTCTGGAAATGAGGCAGGTTTTTAACTGAAATCAGGGCTTTTATATGCAAATGAGCATTTCCCTTCTAAGCAGTCACCCTAGGAGGCCATACTGGTAGCGGTATTGATATCATTCTTGAGGACATTTTGAGAACTTTCTTGTGAACAAGTTAGAAGTTGTGCAAGAAAATAAATTTTCAGGAATATTTTGGAATTTGTCAAAAACTGATTTACCCAAGTTGATAGACTTAGTTTTTCATTATTCACCATATTTCACTTTACATGACATTGGGTATTTCCAAAAATCATATCCATCCTCAGATTTTTCAAATGAATGAGCACAATTTTTTAAGTATCAAACATTTTTTTTACCATTGGTCTTGTACCTGGTCTCATAATTTATAATATATGCACTTCTATAATTTTATCATATAATAGCACTTTGATGCATGAAAGTGGTATTCTTCACAGAAGAAAGAAGTTCTACTGAATGTATTGTTTTTATTTTTGCATGTGGTGGTATTAGTAGTAGTGGGCTGCACCGATTTATCCATTGTCCTGACCTTGGCAAAGCTACAGCGTGAATTCATGTGATAGCTAAGTGGGGTTTGTAGTTGCATCGCTGTGAGTTTGAGGAATGAGTGGGACAGTCGTCATTTTGTTGGTTTGTCATACTCCTTTCCTTTCTAATGAACACTTTTTTGCTCTTGGGTTATTTATTGATGGGACAAGATGTAGAATGACATCATTCCAGTGTGGGTTGACATGTATATTTCCTCTGGTTTCTCTTTTCTAATTTAAGATTTAAGGCACCCAGTGACTTGATTTTTCCCCCTTATACATCCTGACCCTTTTCCAAAGGAAGAATATAGCAAAAGGTAGAAATTCTGCCTCTTTGAACCTTTATTTTAGAGGCAAATGAGTTTTAAAATTTTGTAAAACAGCTGATATCTTACCCAGGATCTCTAGTTGCAGTGTGGCTCTTATTTCAGGGGCCACTGACCTTGGGGCCCAGTGCCCTGCTGGAATGGGGGCAGCACCTGGCCCTGGAAGGCCTGACAGCTGCTACCTGATTCTCGGTGTTTTGATGTTCATTCTGTTGATTATTAGTGAGGTTGCTGTGCATTTTCCTCTTAATTTTTTGTTACCCAGTTGTATTCCTCATTAAAATAATCTTGTTTCTGTTTTTATTAATTTATCTAGTAGGAATTAGCATTTTTTAGAGAGTATGTTTATCTCTATTTTCAACGTAGTTTGCCTTTTCAATTTTGGTTATTTTTTTAATGTGCTGCACATATCTTTATGTAAATAGATATGGATAGTTTGAAGTTTCTTTTTTTGCCTTATTGAGATAAAATTCACCATTTAAACCATTTTAGTATACAATTCAGTGCAGTTTTTGTAAATTCACAATATTATGTAGCTGTCACCACTTTTTAATTTCTAGAATGCTTTTATTGCTCCCAAAAGATAGCCTATACCTCCTAATTCCCCTTTCTCTATCCCCTGTTTTGTTTCTGCCATTTTGCCTATTCTGGACATTTCATTGTGTCAGTGGAATCATTCAATATGTAGTATTTTCTTTTCTCTTCTTTTTTTTTATCAATGTATGGTTGCCTCTCTTGGGTCCCCTGCTGGGAACTGGCCTGCAACCCAGGCATGTGCCCTGACTGGGAATCAAACCGCGATCCTGTGGTTCGCAGGCCCGTATGTAGTATTTTCTTTTTGTCCTCTTTAATATAATGTTCCAAGGGTCATCTGTGTTTTATTGTGGGTTAGTAGTATTTAATTTCTTCTTATTGGGTTATAATCTGTTGTTTATTCAATAGTTGGGATACTTTCTACTTTCTGCTATTATGAATAACTGCTGCTGTGTACAGTTTTGTGTGTGTGTGTGGGCATATGTTTTCATTTGCTTGGGTATATAGCTAGGAGTGAAATTGCTGGGTCATTTGGTAACTTGATGTTTAACTTTTTGAGTTCCTATTAAACTGTTTTTCATAATGAATTTACCATTTTACATTCCCACCAACAGTGTATGTTGGTTTAGCTATTTCTATATCCTTGCCAACCTTTATTGTTCATTTTTGTCTTTTAAAAAGATTTTGTATATTTATTTTTAGAGGGGGTGAAGGGAGGGAGAAAGAGAGGGAGAGAAAATTGTGCCCTGTCCAGGAGCTGGAACCGCAGCCCAGGCATGTGCTCTTCTGGGCATCTAACTGGCAACCTTTCACTTTCTCAGGATATCGCCCAACCAACTGAGCCACACCAGTCAGGGCTATATTTCATTTTTAAAGTCATTGTCATATCCATTCTAATAAGTATAAAATACTACCTCTTCGTTTTTATAGATATTTTCCTAATGAATAATATTATTGAGCATTTATCATTTGCTTACTGTCCATTTGTATATCTTTGGCAAAATGTATACCAAAGTCTTGTCAATTTTTTTATTTTTTAAATTTTCTTTATTTATCCTAGAGGGGAAGGGAAGGAGAGAGAGAGAGAGAGAGAAATATCAATGTATGGTTGCCTCTATTGCGTCCCCTGCTGGGAACCGGGAACTGGCCTGCAACCCAGGCATGTGCCCTGACTGGGAATCGAACCTCGATCGTGTGGTTCACAGGCCCGTGCTCAATCTATTGAGCTACACCAGCCAGGGCAGTCTTGTCAATTTTTAAATTGGTTGTATGTACTTTTGTTATTAATTTTATAAGAATTCTTTGTATTATTAAAACTTTAAAAGGATTTATATTATTTAAAAAGGCTATTAATTCCTTTTCAGATATAAGATTTCTCCAGTTGTATTGGTTGTCTTTTCATTTTCTTAATGACATGTGTTGATAGACAAAAGTTCTGAATTTGGAGGAAGTCAATTTTAGCTATTTTCCCCTCTTGCTTTTAAGTTTAGGAAGTCTTACTATAAATAAGGGATTGGAGTCCTGGCTGGCATGGCTCAGTGGATTAAGTGCCAGCCTGAGAACCAAAGGGTTGCTGGTTCTGTTCCCAGTCAGGGTACATGCCTGGGTTTCAGGCCAGGTCCCTAGTAGGGGTTGTGCAAGAGGTAACCACGCATTGATGTTTCTTTCTCTCTTTTTCCCTTCCTTTCTCCTCTAGATTTAGGTAAATTAAATATTTTCTTTTAAATTTCAGCTTTAAGATTTTATTTATTAATCTTTAGAGAGGAAGGGAAGGAGAGAGGGAGAGAAATGTGTGGTTGCCTCTCATGCGTTCCCTGCTGGGAACTGGCCTGCATCCCAGGCATATGCCCTGACTGGGAATTGAACCACAATCCTGTGGTTCGGGGGCCCATGTTCAATCTACTGAGCTACACTAGCCAGGGCGGTAAATAAAATCTTAAAAAATTATTCTGTGCTAGCAGCAGATAGAGAAGTAAACAAACAAACAAAAACTACTGAAGCCTTCCAGAAAGCAAGTGCTCAGTAAACATACTTGATAAATTACTGAATTATTCTTTTGAATGGTATAAAGCAAAATCCCATAATATCAGAATTTTACATCAACAATATTTTGATCCTACTTAACTGTACAGGTAGGTTGTGTTACTCATATTTTTAAAAAATACATTTTATTTATTTATTTTTAGAGAGAGGGGAAAGGAAGGAGAAAAAGAGGGAAAGAAACACTGATGTGTGAAAGAAAGACAGTTGCGTCTTGCACACCCCCAGCTGGGGACCTGGCCAGCAAACCGGGCATGTGCAGACTAGGAATCAAATAGGGAACCCTTTGATCTATAGGTTGGTGCTCAGTCCATTGAGCTATACCGTCTAGGGCTCATATTTTCATATACTAAGAGAAATAAGAAAATTCATTTCCTTTAAGTTTTTGTTTTAATATGCATATTTTCAAACCACTTAGGCATACATATAGTTTCAGTTTGTTGGAACTTGACATTTAATTAAATGCATGGCAGGCTAAGCAAATTTTTCAAATTTTGTTTTGATAGTGAAAGCAAGTTGAATACATTGGTGCAGAAGCTTCATGACTTTCTGGCACATTCATCAGAAGAATCTGAAGAAACAAGCTCTCCTCCAAGACTTATGATGAGCCAAAGTGCAGGTAAACTGAAAAAGAATGTGTGATATCTTCTAGCCTATATTCCATTTACTTTTTAAGAATTTTTTATTGTTTATTGATTGATTTTAGAGAGAGGGGAATGGAGAGAAAGACAGAGAGACAGACAGACATTGATTTGTTTTTTCACTTACTTATGCATTCATTGGTAGCTCTTTGTATGTGACCTGATGGGAGTTCGATAAAACTGCAACCTTGGCATTTCCAGGACAGTACTCTAAGCATCTGAGCTCCCCAATCAGGGCTTTCATTTAGTTTTGGGTGGGCCATCTGTTAAAAGCTTTAATAGCTTCTGTGTATCTAGCATTTAACTAATAATTATATTAGAGATTTGATATTGGAGAACTCTAACCCTAAACCTAATACTGTTACTAAGCCTACCCCTAGGCCTAACTTTATCCTTAACCTTAACTCTAACAGTAGACCTAGCCTTGGCCATAACCCAATCCCTAACCCTAAACCTATATCTAGCCCTAGCTCAAATGCTAATCCTAACCATAGCTGTAGCCATAGCCATAGCCCTAGACCTAGAGCTAGACCTAGTCCTAACTTAAAACTGAATCCTAGCCAAAGCCTTAGCTCTAGACATAACCCTAACCCTAGCCCTAACCTTTGCCCTAACCCTAACTCTAGCCCTAACCCTAATCCTATACCCAGATGGAATTCTAACCCTAATCCTAACTTTAGCCCTGGCTCTGACCCGGAAACTATCCCTAATCCTAGTGCTAACTTTAAACCTAAACCTATCCCTAATCCTGGCCCTACCCCAGCCCTAACCCTATTCCTAACACTAACCGTAGCCCCAAGCTTAAACCTATACCCATCTCTCACCCTAACAAAAAATTAAGAGAAAAACAAAACAAAACAAAACAAAACTAAAGGAAACCAACCAAATGGGAGATGACATTTTCAAACAGCAGCTTCTACAAGGGATGAAGATCCAAAATATATCAAGAAATCATACAACTTGACACCCCAAAAAATCAAATTAAAAAATGGGCAGAAGACCGGAACACTTCTCCTAAGAAGGCAAAGAGATATATGAAAAGGTGCTCAACTTCCTTGTTCTTTTTCAAAAGCATCCTGTATCTTGTGTGATTACCATCATTTGTTCTGAGGATTTTAAGGGTAGCTACATATGTGAGAGTTGAATGGAGACATATACACACAGGTATATATATACAAACACAATATAAGAAGCAAAATATGGGTAGATCACAGTGGAAAGTACAGCCATATGTATAATTAGAGTTCCAGGAAGAGAGGAGACAGAATGGGTTAGAAGCTGAATGTGAAGGGATATTGGCCGAGTAGTTTCTGAAAGTGATGAAAAACATCAAGCCATAGATTTATGAAACTCTGTGAATACCAAGCAGGATCAATATAAAGAAAGCTACAACTAGGTATACCATAATCAAACTCCTAAAGAACAAAAACCACAAAAAAATCTTACAAGCAACAAGAAGGAAAAGCCATTGCTTTCAAAGGAACAACAATAACACTGATAGCTCATTTGACAACAGGAACAATAGAAAGCTAAATGACAAGGAAATAATTTCTTTTCTAAAAAAAGATTTTTATTTATTTTTTTGAGAGAGAGGAAAGAAGGGAGAAAGAGAGGGAAATATCAATGTGTGGTTGCCTCTCGTGTAGCCCCTGCTGGGGACCAGGCCGGAAACCCAAGCATGTGCCCTGACTGGAAATCCAACCTTGCGACCCTTTGGTTTGCAGCCCACGCTCAATCCACTGAGCTACACCAGCCAGGAAATACACCAGCTGGAAATAATTTCTTTAATGTGCCAAGTGAAAATAACTGCAAAGCCCTGGCTGAGTAGCTCAGTTGGTTAGAGCGTTGTCCCATAGACTAAGGTTGAGGGTTTGATCCCTGGTCAGGGCACATACAGGGATCAACCAATGCATGCATAAGTTGTACAACAAATTAATATTTCTCTCCACTCTCCCCTCTTTTCTAAAATTAATGAGTAAAAAATATAAAATAAATTAATTGCCAACATAGAACACTATTGTCGGTGAAAATGTCTTAAAAAAATGAAGGTGTAATAAAGACAAAAAGGAAGAACTAGATGTCAGCAGAATATCAAGAGGAATTACTAAAGGGTTTTTCTCAAATCAGGAAGGAAATATTTTGAAATGTCAGTATCACAATACAGGAAGTAATGAGTAACAATGGTAAGGGTAAATAGGTGTAAAACTAAGTATGAACTGTTATCTAGCTCATTTTATTTTTAATTCACAAATTGTCCCTACAGTGTTTTATAGGGAAGCCCACTCATTCCAAGTCCAGTGTCCAGTTGAAGTTTACACATTGTATATAGTTGTCTCGCCTTATTAGTCTTTAAAAATCTGAAAGAGCCCTAACTGGTGTGTCTCAGTGGATTGAGCACTGGCCTGCGAACCAAAAGGGTCACAGGTTGGATTCCCATTTAAGGCACATGTCTTGATTGAAGTCCAGGTGCCTAGTTGGGGGCATGTGAGAGGCAACCAATCAATGTATCCCTTGCACATTGATGTTTCTGTCCCTCTTTCTCTTCTTCCTATGAGCAAACATTTATTTATTTATTTATTTATTTACCCATTTATTTATTTATTTATTTATTTATCTTTCTTTATTGTTGTTCAAGTACAGTTGCCTCCATTTTCCCCCTATCATTCCCCCATCCCAGCCATCTCTACTCCCACCCTTGATCCTACCCCTCTTCGGCTTTGTCCTTATGTCCTTTATATAGGTTCCTTTACCATCCTTGGAAAAGGTTATAATAGTGTATAACTAAAACCTTTTAAAAAAAAGTTCAGATGGAGAAATGACTTGAAAAAATCTGAAACAATTTCTCTCTCGGAACCATAATATTTGGTGATTGTCTCCTCAATGTGGACTTTTCTGAGTAGTTGTAATTACAATAGATTAGGGTTATTTATTTTTGGCAGGATTACTACATAAGTGGTGTTATGTTGTTGTCAGTACATCATTTCACAAGACACATGATGTAATTTTTCTCCTCATTGCTGATGTTAACATAGGTTACTTGATTATCTAAACTGTAATTGAAATATAATATTTAACCCATATTCGGGGAAAAAGAAGTCAATAGAAACTCCTGAGAGTGCCCAGTGTTTTGTAGTTATTCACATAATAATCTTCAACATATTTTGTTAGGTATTTACCTAAGTGCTTTAGTTTTGGGGTACTATTTTAAATTGTCTTGTTTAAAAAATTTCAAAAGGAGGACTTCTGCCAAGATGGAGGCATAGGTGGAAACACTGCCTTCTCCCACAACCAAGTTTGAATACAACAAAGGTTTAGTAAACAAAGACACAGCCAAAGAACAGAAAATTGAACTATATGGAAGTCCGACAACAACGAACCATTCAACCGGGACTGGTAAGAGGGGCGGAGCCAGCAGTGGAGCAGGGACGGGTAGGAAAGATCCCCCGACCCAGGCACGCAGGCAACCGTGGGTAGCAGTGCGAACCCAGTGAGGGGGCAGGGGAAGGCACGGTCACCACGGTCACACATTCACGTGCAGCAGAATGAGCAGTGAGACGGACCGTGCAGACCACGCAAACCGCGCAGGCCCCAGCAGGCAAACCCACAGGCATTCCCGCGCAGTGGGACGGAACGCGCGGGTCCGGTGATGGCGGCGGTGGTGAGTGCCAGATGGGACCACCATTGCTTTCCTTTGACCCCGCCCCCACATACAGTGTCACAACCCAGCAACTAAGTTGCCCCACCCTGGTGAACATTTAGGGCTCCGCTCCTCATACGTAATAGGCACGAACAGTCCAAAATATGGCTCAAGAAGAACTCAAAGCCCCAGAGCCAATAACTCTAAGCCAAAAAGAAATAGCGAACCTCTCAGAAGCACAGTTCAAAATACTGGTGATCAGGATGCTCACAGAACTGGTTGATTTTAGTCACAAGTTAGAGGAGCATATGAAGGCTAAACTAATTGAAATGAAGGGAAATGCACAGGAAACCGATAGTGATGTAAAGGAAACTGGGACTCATATCAATGGAATGGACCAGAAGGAAGAACGAAACATCCAACCAGAAAAGAATGAAGAAACAAGAATTCAAAAAAATGAGGAGAGGCTTAGGAACCTCCAGGACATCTTTAAACATTCCAACATCTGAATAATAGGGGTACCAGAAGGGGAAAAGAAACAGCCACAAGTGGAAAACTCACTTGAACAAATAATAAAGGAGAACTTCCCCAGTCTGGCAAAGGAAATAGACTTCCAGGAAATCCAGGAAGCTCAGAGAGTGCCAAAGAAGTTGGACCCAAGAAGGAACACACCAAGGCACATCATCATTACATTAGCCAAGACTAAAATGAAGGAGAGAATCCTAGAAGCAGCAAGAGATAAGGGGACAGTCACCTACAAAGGAGTTCCCATCAAACTGTCAGCAGATTTTTCAAAAGAGACCTTCCAGGGAAGAAGGGGCTGGAAGGAAGTATTCCAAGTCAGGAAATCCAAAGACCTACATCCAAGATTGCTCTATCTAGCAAAGCTTTCATTTAGAATGGATGGACAGCTAAAGTGCTTCTCAGATAAGGTCAAGTTCAAGGAGTTCATCATCACCAAGCCCTTATTATATGAAATGTTAATGGGACTTACTTACATAAGAAAAAGAAGATGAAAAAGATGAACAGTGAAAGGACAGCAAACTCGCAGTTATTAACAACCACACCTAAAACAAAAGCAAACTAAGAGGACAGCTAGATCAGGAGTAGAACCATAGAAATGAAGAACACATGGAGGGTTAGCAACAGGGGAGTGGGAGGAGGAGAAGGGGGGAGAAGGTTCAGAAAACAACATAGACAGTAGGTAGAAAATAGGTAGGGGGAGGGCAAAAATAGTAGGGGAAATATAGAATCTAACGAACTTGGGACACGTGGTCATAAACTAAAGGTGGGCAGTGGTGGGGGAGGGGTGTGCAGGGTGAAGGGGGTTGAAGGGGGAGAATAGAACAGCTGTAATGGTATAATCAATAAAATATATATTAAAAAATTTCAAAAGGAAAAAATCAAGAATTGTATGATTTCACTCAAAGGTGGAATATAAAACTGAAAGCAACAAAGCAACAAGACAAGCAAAAACACCCTCATAGAAACAAACAAGATACAGAAAACAGTATGGTGGTTACCAGAAAGAAAAGGGGGTTCAGGAGCTATAAAGGGTGAAGGGACCAAATATATAGTGATGGAAGATGATTTGACTTGGGTGGTAGGCACACAATGCAATATACAAATGAAATATCATAGAAATGTACACTTGAGACCTATGTACTCTTATTAACCAATGTCACCTGAATAAAATTTAATTAAAAATGCAAAAAACCCTTTCAGATTCCAGTTGTTCATTGCAGGTATATATGAATTCGGGTTTTTGTTTTTTTTAGATGACGTTGTATCCTGTGAACTTGCTCTAGGAAGCTTTTATTTCACTTTGCTGATTTATTTGGATTCTGTCCTTAATTTTGTCATCTCTAAATAGGATCAGTTTTATTTTATCCTCTCCATCTGTATGCCATTTAATTTATTTTTTTGTCTCATTGTTCTGGGCAGGACTTGCTGAATTTTCCATTATTGTGTTGTAGAAGAATAGTTGTAGCAGACATCCTCTTGGTGATTTTGATCTTAGTGGGAATGCGTTCAGTCTTTCACCATTAAGTACGATGGTTTCTGTATATGTGTTGTGTAAGTCCTCTTCATACAATTGAGGAAGTTCTCTATTCCTAGTTTAGGAGTTTTTTAAATTGACATTTTTATTGAGGTATTGGTAAGTTAGCATGCAGTTTTAACAACTAATACAGAGCTCTTGTACACTTTGCCCAGTTTCCCACAATGATGGCATTTTATCATAACCAGTTTATTTTTTAAAGATTTTATTTATTTATTTTTAAAGCGGGGGTAAAGGAAGGAGAAAGAGAGGGAGAGAAACATCAATATGTGGGTGCCTCTCACGTGGCCCCCACTGGGGACCTGACCTGCAACCCAGGCATGTGCCCTGACTGGGAATCGAATCAGTGACCCTTTGTTTCCCAGCTTGCACTCAATCCACCAAGCTACACCAGCCAGGGCTCATAACCAGTTTATTGATAGTTGTCAATCTGATTAAGATTTCCTCAGTTTTACTTGTACTTGTGTGTGTTTATTAAGCTCTGTACAATTTTATTACCTTGGTTGATTCATGTATCTATCACCACAGTCAAGATGCAGATCAGTCATCTTGCCCTTTTATAACCATGTTTATCTCCCTATCTCTGAACCTAACTCTGTGTGACACCTTGCAGTCACTAATTTGTCCTCTATTTCTAACATTTATAAAAAATTTTCATCTTTAGCTCAAACTCTGTTCCCATTAAACACTATCTTCCCAATCCCCTGCCCACCAGCCCCTGGCAACCATCATTCTATATCATCTTGAATTTGATTACTTTAGGAAACTCATGTAAATGTGTCATTTACCTGTGAGTGGACATTTCGGTCAAATACATTATTTGAAAATATTTTTCCTAGTTTTTTGGTTGTCTTTACTTTTCTTGATGGTGTCTTGTGAAGCACAAAATATTTTAATTTTGATGAAGTACAATTTATCTAATTTTTCTTTTGTTGGTCATGCTTTTTGGTGTCATACCTAAGAATCCATCACTAAATCCATGGTTGTGAAGATTTACCTCTATATTTTCTTCCAAGAGTTTTATAGTTTTAGCTCTTTGGCCATTGATGCATTTGGAGTTAATTTCTGTATGGGGCATGGTACAGGCCTTCAGCTTCATTTTTTGGCATGTGGGTTCACACTTCTGTCAACACCATTTGTTGAAAGGACTATTCTGCCCTGGCTGGTGTGGCTCAGTGGATTAAGCGCTGGCTTGCAAATCAAAGGGTCGCAGGTTTGATTCCCAGTCAGGGTGTACATGCCTGGGTTGCGGGCCAGGTTCCCAGTGAGGGGCACATGAGAAGCAACCACACATTGATGTTTCTCTCCCTCTCTTTCTCTGACCCTTCCCCTCTATCTAAAAATAAATAAATAAAATCTTAAAAAAAAAAAAGAAAGGACTATTCTTTCCACATTCAGTGGTTTTAGCATCCTTGTTGAAAATTAGTTCACCATAGATAACATGGATTTAATTCTGGACTTTGACTTCTTTTTTAATAGTTTAATGTATTTTAAGAGCAAACTTATACGAACAGCACAGAAGACAGACTATGTTATAACCATGTACTTGCATATGGGGCAACTCAGGAAAGTATAGCAGAATGGATGGAATCTACTGTATGATAAAAATGCTACAAACACCATTTAGTTGCCATCGGTAAGATATTTACTTGTTTTTAAAAATTCAAATGCTGGCATTGTCCAGAAAAATTTAATAGGTGTATTTATATTGTTATAGAGTTGAACTGCTGAAATTTGTTCACTGAAATACCTTGACTTGCATTATTGCTTTATGTCCCCACCTTTATATTAAAAGTATTCACATACAAATGAAAATGGAAAAACCTGCCAGTACCTGATTTCTGTCCCCTGTTTTCCACTTGAAATTATATACTTAGGTACAGTTTGACCCCCTGAGAAAAATATATCTAACGTGACAAATCCACCAATAATAGGAAGAAAAGAATTTTAAAAAGATTTTAATTATTTTTTAAAAGAGGGGACAAGAGAGCGAAAGCGGGAGAGAAACATCAATGTGTGATTGCCTCTCGGGTACCCCCTACTGGGCCCTGGCCCACAACCTAGGCATGTGCCCTGACTGGTAATCAAACTGGTGACCCTTTGGTTCACAGGCCAGCAGTCAATCCACTGATCCACACCAGCCAGGGCAAGAGAGAATTTTTTAAAAGAATGAAATGTTTCCCATTATTGATTTGGGAATTCATAAGCATGTGGATTCATAAGCATGTTCTCCATATATGTGGTATGCTACCTGGATGTCTTTTGGCATAATTGTTACACATTTGGCATGGATAGCACACAGGTTGGTATCTTCAAAAAGGCCAAGCAGATAGACTTTACTTGCTGCAAACCACCAATAGCTGCACTCTGGAAGTGCAGATGTGTTTTGAAGTCCTGAGCAATTTCTCACACCAGTTGCTGGAGGGGAAGTTTACAAATCAGAAGTTCAGTGGACTTCTGATAATGTCTAATTTCATGATGTGTCACAGTACCAGGCCTGTCCTGAAGAGGTTTCTTCACCCCTCCACAGAGGGCGCACTCTTGCGAGCAGCTTTGGTAGCCAGTTGCTTGCTGAGTGCTTTACCACTACCTATTTGTGGGCATAGGAGCCATGGTATAGAGATCTCTTGACTTACTCCCCTTCTCCTTTGGCTGGAACTGGGCTGGAGCTGGAGCTCCACGGGCTGGAGGTTCTGGTGTTAGAGAGCAGCAGTGGCTGTGAACATACCTCAGTTCTTTTGACTGATCCATAATTCTTTTGCTAGCACTGTACTGTTTTACAGTAAATTTTGAAATCAGGATGTATTAGTCTTCCTATTTTCTTTATTTATTTTTAGAGGGGGGGGGAAGGGAAGGAGAAAGAGTGTGAGAGAAACCTCAGTGTGTGGTTGCGTCTCATGTGTCCCCCACTGGGGACCTGGACCACAACCCAGGACTGGGAATCGAACTGGCGCCCCTTGGTTCACAGGCCCATCATCAATCCACTGAGCTACACGAGCCAGGTCTATTTTCTTTTTCTTTTTGGAGCTTGTTTCAGCTATTCTGGGTCCCTTTTACTTCTATGTGGAATGTAGAATGAGTTTGTCAATTTCTACAAAGAAGTAAGCTGAGATTCAGACAGGGATGTTGTTGTGTTTGTAGATCAATTTCGGGAGTATTGCTATCTTAACAATGTTTAGTCTTCCAATTCATGAACAGAGTGGTGTTTTACCATTGATTTACCTTTACTTTCTTTCAGTGATGTTTTATAGTTTTCACAGAATAAATTTTGTGCTTTTATTAAATTTGTTTCTAAATATTGAATTTTTGATGCTATGATAAATGGATTGTTTTCTTAATTTTACTTTCAGATCATTCTTTGCAAGTGTGTAGAAATACAATTGATTTTTGTATATTGTTCTTATATCCTTTAACATTTTTGAACTTGATTATTCTAATATTTTTTAGTGGATTCCTTAGAATTTTCTATACACATGTTAATGTCATCTTCAAAAAGAGATGTAGGTGACTCTTGAACAACACCAGGGTTAGGGGCTTTGACTCCCCCCCCATCATAAATAAATCCACATATAACTTTTGACTCTCCAAAAATGTAACTACAGTTATCTCTCGATATTTACAGTGGGATTGGTTGTAGGACTCCCTGTAGATGCATAAAATATGCATATGTTTTAGTCTCTCCATATCTGGGATCAAAAATACTGTCTTCTGGTGTTGGTTGAGTTGGTTGATTCCATGGATGTGGGAATCCATGAATATGGAGGACTAACTCTATATTTATTGAAAAAAATCCCCGTATAGGTGCATCTGTGTAGTTCAAACCCTTACTGTTCAAGGGTCAATTGTTGTTTTACTTACTGCTTTTCAATCTTGAGGCCTTTTATTTCTTGCTAGAAATGCTCTGGCTAGAATATCCATTACAATGTTGAATAGAAGTTATAAGAGTAGATTTTTTGTCTTGTTCTTGATCTTAGAGAGGAAAAGAAAACATTCAGTATTTTACCATTAAGTGTGGTACCTGTGGACATTTTGTAAATAGTTGAGGAAGTTCACTTTTGTTTAGAGTTTTTTTAAAATTTCATATTTTTAGAAGTATGAAAATTTCATTTTTTTTTGAAACTCATATTTCAGAGTAGTTTGAGCTTCTCAGGAAAATTGAGTGGAAAGTGCAGAGATTTCCCTGGATATTCCTGCTACATGTGCATAGCCTCCCCAATTGTCATCATTCTGCATCACAGCTATATAGTCGTTACAGTAGATGAACCTACATTGACATGTCATGATCACTCAAAACCCATTGTTTGCATTAGATTTCCTTCTTGGTGTTGTCTATTTTAGGGATTTCCACAAATGTATAGTGACATGTATCTATCATTGTAGTATCATACAGGTTAGTTTTCACTGCAGTAAAAGCCTTCTGCTTTTCCTTCCTTCCTATCCTTCCTTTTCCCCCAACCCGTAGCAAATGTTGATCTTTATTGTTTCCATAATTTTGCCTTTTGTAGAATGTCATGTAGTTGTAATCTTATAATATATATAGCCTTTTAAAGTTAGTTTCTTTCAGTTAGTAACAATGAATTCAAAATTCTTCCTTTTCATGACTTGATATCACATTTATTTGTTGTTGTAAATAATATTTTATTGTGTATGTACCACAGTTTGTTTATCCATTCGCCTTCTAAAGAATATCATGGTTATGTCCGCATTTTGATAATTATGAATAAAGCTACTTATAAAGATGTTTATATAAATAATGATGTTTATAAGTATCTGTGTGCAGGTTTTGGAGTTGACATAGTTAATTTTTATTGTTAACGCTATTACAGATGTTCCCTATTTTCCCCTCATTTACCCCCATGTACCCAGGTCCTACCCTCTGGTCTTA
The DNA here is from genome assembly GCF_014824575.4 of Sturnira hondurensis. NCBI lineage: Eukaryota > Metazoa > Chordata > Mammalia > Chiroptera > Phyllostomidae > Sturnira > Sturnira hondurensis. The sequence goes on along the minus strand of NW_028074901.1, from coordinate 90,478 downwards.
ACCACATTGTTGTCTGTGTCAATGGACATACTTTTTAACTTAATTGGGTAAATATTAAGGAGTGTGATTGGTGGATCCTATAGTAAGAGTATGGTTAAAATGTAAGAAACTGCTAAACTGCCTTCCAAAGTAGTAGAACCGTTTTGCACTCCTACCAGCAGTGAATGGGAGTTTCTGTTGCCCAACACCCTCACCAGCATTTGGTGTTGTCATTGCTCTAGATTTTGTACATTCTAATGGGTATGTAGTGGTATCTTGTTTTAATTTCCAATTCCCTAGTGACATATGATGTGGAGGATCTTTTTATATGCTTATTTACCATTTGTATATCTTCTTTGGTAAGATGTCTTCAGATCTTTTGCCTACTTTAAATAGTGTTATTTATTTTATGTTGAGTATTAAGAGTTCTTTGTGTATTTTAGATAATAGTCTTTTATTAGATAATGTCTGCAAATATTTTCTCCCAGTATGTGGGAGAAAGATTTGTTTTTTATTCTCATGAAGTTTGCTACTATTTTGTTGGACTTTTACATCTATATTTCTTAAGTGACATTGGTCTGTAAATTTGTAAGTGATGCTGGTCTGTAGGTTTCTTTTTGTGGTTTTGGTATGATAGTGGTCTCATAAAGTGAGTTGGGAAATGTTCCCTCCTTTTTTATTGGCAGGATTTCATGAAGAATTGGTATTAATTGTGATTTCTTATATGTTTTTGGTATAATTCAGTGGTTAAGCCATCTGGACTTTTGCTTTCCTTTGTGGGTTGGTTTTCAAAAATTTCTAATTCAGTTTCTTCAGTTATAGATCTATTCACATTGTCTATTCTTTGAAAAATATGTTTATTGATTTTTAAAGAGAGAGGAAGGGTGAGAGTGAGAAACATCACTGATTGGCTGCCTACCTTCTGAACATCGATGGGCCCCAACCTGGGATTAAACCCTCTGCATAGCTATGTGCTCTAACCAGGATTCGAACCTCTAACCTTTTGGTGAATGGGTCGATGCTCCAACCAACTGAGCCACACTGGCAAGGGTGTGTTGTCTATTCTTGAGTCAGTTTCAGTAGTTTGTGTGTGTTTAAGAATTTGTCCATTTCATTTAGGTTATCTAATATTTTGATGTGCAAGTGTTCATGATATTTTTTATAATGATTTTTAAGAAAGCTAGTGACATCCCCTGTTAAATTTCTGAGCAATTTGGGTCTTGTTTCTTGGTTAATCTAGTCTAAGCTTTGTCAGTAATTTTAAAAAAGATTTTATTTATTTATTATTGTAGAGAAGGGAAGGGGGGCAAGAAACAGGTAGAGAAACATCAATGTGTGGTTGCCCTTCACTGGGGACTTGGCTCGCAACCCAGGCATGTGCCCAGACTTGGAATTGAACTAATGACTGGTTTGGTTCACAGGCCCGTGCTCAATCTGCTGAGCTATACCAGCTGGGGCAGCTTTGTCAGTTTTGTTCACCTTTCAAAGAAATACAGTTGGCTCTTCATAGCTGTGGGTTGTGCTTCTATGGATTCAACCAAACATGGATGGAAAATTTTGGGGAAAAGGATGTTGTTGGTTATGTGTACTATGTAGTTAGGCCTGTGATGGTTCCATCTGTACTGAATATGTACAGGTTTTTTCCCTGCCATTATTCCCTAAATAATCTAGTATAACAACTGTTTATGTAGCATTTACATTGTATGAAGTAATCTAGAGATGATTTAAAGTGTATGGGAGGATGTATGTACTGTTTTTTGCCATGTATAATGTACACTTTTTTGCCCAAATTTTTGAGGGGAGATTATGGGTGTGCATTACTAATGGGTATAATGATTACATACTATGGGTATAATGGCATAACAATCTCATGTTTAATGTGCACAAAAATGTTGGGTGCACATTAAACATGGCAAAAAATTTGTTACATGTTATATGCAAATAGTATGCCATTTTATATAAGGGACTTGAGCCTCTGAGGATTTTGGGTATCAGCAGGGAGTTTTCAATCCAATCCCCCATAGATACCAAGGGATGACACTAACTTTTGGTTTCACTGATATTTCTCTATCATTTTTAATTTCCTGTTTTATTAATTTCCCCTCTAATCTTCATTTTATTCTCTGTGCTTTCTTCTTTTAATATTTGACATTTTTATTTAAGCTGCAAAAAGAAGCAAGCAAGTAACCAAAAAAATTGGAACTTCTCAGATGATAAACATACATCCTTTCCAGGGAAGCAGGAGGTAGACCAGTGCAGGTTATCCTCTAAGGCCTGATACATCCTGCTTCACTGCTGCTGCTTGCTCTCTGCTGGGTTTTGATCCTTTTTTGAGTAATAGTCTGGATCATTTTTCTCATTGTCTTCTTTACTTTCTTCATCATCATCATCATCATCATCATCATCTTCAATAGGTTCTCCAGTAAAATGCAACAGTGATCTCAGGATTATACACTAGCATAAAAAGTGACCAATTGCAAAACCTGCAGAAAGGATACTTTCAGCATCATCACCCAGATCCCCCCTCTCAGGAACTTCAGGAGGGGTAAAAAAATGAAGAATAAGAATCATTGAAACTGTTTTGGTTACAGGATGAACTGTCCCACGCCTCTTGTGTTTCTGCTTCTTTTTAGTGGTTTTCAAAGTGACATTCTTCCCTTTTTTCCAGTCTGTCTGGCACCCTGTACAACCCATAAATTCTGGTCCATTAAAAGAAAAGGGATCAGAATCATGTGCTTCTGACCTCATCTTACATGTGTTTATCAATACTTCATTTGGGAAATATTCATTGAATTCAAAGTGAGATCGTGAAACAAAACTCATAGGTTGGCCAACATCTGAGAACTTCACTTTAATAACTTTCAAGTGCCTCAGAGTAGGCTCATCATGTTCCTGAACCATATCACTGAGCAAGTCAAAATTCTTAAAAACAGTCAACCAAAATTCAAGAATTCCCTTGGGGTCTTGCTTTTCTTAATTTTTTTCTCATCTTCAGTCTTGGCCTTTTCTTTTAGTCTCTCTGAAATTTCATCTTTCTCATCTGGTTTTCATTCACATTCTTCTTCTGTAGGTTCATAAATTATATCAATGATTTCAAATTGCTTATCAAATAAAGGCTGATAGACAATGGCATACTTTCTTTTAAGATCATGAACTTCTTCCTCATAGAACTTGGCTTCTGTCTGTGGATATTTAACTTTAAGGTTTTTGAGAACATTCACTTGACTCTTAACTACCTTAGGCAAAGTTTCAGTGTGTCCTGTTCGTGTTTCTACCAGACTATCTAGTATTTCTTGGAAGGCTAAGAGAATCTGAGGAATTTGCATCATCGGAACAGTCAGCTGACATGCTTTGATATGTGTTTCTTTAACAGTTTCTTCTTCTGCTTCTTTGACATCATCCAAACCTTGATCCCATTCAGACTGTTCTTTGCTGCCAGTGTGTGCCATGATGGAAGAACTCCAAGTATCGATGACCAGCATGGGGAGGCAGGTGGCCAGAGCTGCGCAGTTAGTGACTCAGGGCAGTAAGGGGAAGAGAGGAGGCAGTGTCCTGAAGAGATGATACTAAAAAAGCTCTCTGCCTTCTTTAGGTTTAGTTCATTGTTATTTTCCCAGTATCTTTTGGTAGAGGGAAATACAATTTATTAATAGTATGGTTTTATTTTTAGTAGCAGATGAAGCTGAAAAATTTTTTAAAGAGAATAAACCTTAGATGATTACATTGGAGGAAATGTTTTGATACCAGACTGCTCTTTTTCAAAATTTAATGGTTTTTAAGAAGGGCTTATTGTGTCAAAAGACAGTGATTTTAGTCAGAAAATTCTCCTAGGAAAATTTCAATGTGAGAATTTTATTATGAATACTATCATGCTTCATAGATTGAAAAGTGGGTTTCTAGAGTTGTAAGTATTGGTGTTCTGTTTGATAATATATTGAAAAAGTAAATAATGCTTTTATTTTTCTTTTAAGATAAAACCACTGGTTCTGGAAATAACTCTGACATGATGGAAAACAGCAAGGAAGAGGTAAGAATAATTTGAAACATTTAAAAGAATTGCTAATAACAATTAGTGTACATGTCATCAGATTGCTTCTGTTTAATACATGCATGTGTTTAAATTTACTGTTATACCCAAGTATCATTATGATATTTCATTTGGGGTATTTGTCCATTTTTAAAAGATGTTTAGTGAGTTTGTTATTATTGTGGTTCGCTTCAGCAGTATACCAACAGCCAGACAGTTGGAAGCTTACCAATAGATAACTGTTTGAACATTACTATAATGGTACAGTGGTGCTCAAGGTAGTTGTTACGGGCAAAACTCCATGGCTCTGAGCTCTGTCAAAACTGGATATTCCGTCACATGATACTCAGGCCTACCCTATGGTTTTGAGGTTCTTTCCACCTAATGTGAACTATTTAATCCAATAAAATATACATAGTATACTGGCAAAATGAGGGTGAATTTAGTATCTCAAAGCAAATTGTAAAATGTAGTCTGTGCTGTAATTAGAACAGAAAATGACACACTTTTAGATCCTTAAAACTCTCTACTTAAATTGGGATCTGTTTACCTCCTATATCTTTGTTTTGTCTTCGTTGACTTGGGCCAGGATCATGATACAGGAGTGTATCCTCTCCCAACCCCCAAAATTAAATAGTAACAATTCAATGAAAACTCAGAAAATTATCATAAGTCCAGGAAACCTGAGAGTAAATGAGAATTAATTTTTAATGCCTTTTAGAAAAATATTTTAGGCATATGTATATATAATGTCTTATTATATCACTGTATCAGAGATCTTGGCACTGGGAACTAGTTAATTGTAGGGATGTTTCTTTGGAAGTTTTACTCACCTCTGTGTTTTTTTTTTTTTTTCTCATATAGGGAACTAGCGCTTCAGAAAAATCCAAATTGTCAGGATCATCACGATCAAAGAGGTTAGTTGATATTGAAGGGGAAAAGTTGTTTTTTTCAGGTTTTTAAATTTTTTCTAAAAATAATAAACTTTTTTCTAAACTTAATTCAAGCGCTTTTGTTCTAAGTAAACTATTTTTAAAAACATGAATATTAAAATGGGCAATGTAGTATAGTAAATCTTTTATTTACTACTTTGCTTCAATTATTAATTCATTTTGACTTTGAATTGTAATTGAGTTTTCTGGGGAGAATTTATTATGTACTAGTGATTCTTGCAATATCTAGATCACTTCTTCTATATCATATATGGGCTTTAAAAAAGGAGGAAAATGTGAAATGAAACTTTGAATGCCTCATGAGGCAGTATGACTGTTTTAGGGTTCTGTGAAATTGTCTAGGATGGGGAGGGGTAACCAGTGTAGTTATGAGGAGGTTACTAGGAGATGAAGAGTGGTAGAAGTACTTTTCTGTGTAAAATTGTCAGTGAGTGTTATATAATGAGTGAAACTACTTCCAAGCATACTATAGTACATAATACACTGTGTAGTATAGTTTTTATTAGAAGTTTACAATATATTCTATTGGACTTTTGTTGTTTCTAACCAGTGGGAATGTCTCTTAAACAAACACAACTTGCTTATTATTAACTTACTCTTGGAAGTAGTGATTCTTAACCAGGAGTTCCCTTCTTGATTCCTTGATAGCTTTTTTGAATACACATGTCCTGGTCCTACCCTCTGAATTGTAATCTTCAGTAATTTGAATAGAGATGTATGCTTTTCCTAGGTGATTTTGATATGTATCCCTGCCTAAGAGCCGTTGCTCAATCTAAGCATGTTATTTATATTGTTTGGGTGTTGTTCCAATTGTTAGAAGTGTCCATAATTCTATGGACGTAATTCTCTCATAGGAAACCTTCAGTTGTAACAAAGTATGTAGAATCCGATGATGAAAAACCTTTGGACGAGACTCTAAATGAAGATGCTTCTAATGACAATTCAGAAAATGATATTACTATGCAAAGCTTGCCAAAAGGTAATGTGTATTAATTTTTTATATGATGTTTAAGTTAAAATGTACTTTTAATATCATTATTATAAAATTGGAACTTGATTACTGTGAACTATGTGAAGGACCAATCTGACACTTTAATAGTGATGGTTTGGAAAAGTATTAGTATAGTAATGATAATGTATTTGATCAAGGTTATAAATTTAGAATATTCAGTCAGCTTTGAAAAGAACAAAATATATTTTCTCTTTCTATTGGGTTCTAGAAAAGGGATTTTAGTTTTCATTATACTTGATAGTGGAAGTTGGTTTAAAAGTTTCATATATTAAATTTTAGTTCAGTAAATTTTAATGTGCTTGCTTTATAGAGAAACAAATATTCTGAAGACTTTTTAACAAAAACATTGAAAGTGAAGTTTAGTCTTAACTGCATTCTTAAATTCCTTAAGACTCAAAACTGAAGTTAACTATTAAAGAGAGATTTATCTATATTTCTTGTAATTGTCCCTTTAAAAAGCTTTGTCATTTACTTGTCAACTGTTGCAGTCCTAACCATAAAACCTCATTAATTAGTTTGGGACAAAAAAGCCAAATGAAAATCTTGGGCTTTTCAAAGTCCAAGTCTGAAAGCAGAATGATTGATTACCTGATAAGAGAGTGATAAGGGTCTTGGTAATTTCAAGGTGTTTCCGAGTCAAAAGTTTGGACTTTTTTTCTTTATTAAATACTTTAAGGCTGTTAGCAGATTTTTTCAAATTTATTTTGACAGCTGTGTTTACTAAATTTTGTTCTGTATCTATACCTACATTTTTATGACACATTTCTTGATTACAGAAATTTTAAAAATTGGTGAGTTAGGAGGACAGGACTTTCATTGACTAGGACAAATTAGAAGTTATAGTAGATGAAAAATGAAATGAGGACAAAGAAGTAAATGAGAGAAAGAAGAGAGATAGAAGGAAAATTGATGGGCCTGTCACTTACTTGGTTTTGCAAATCATTTATGACAATATTATACGATGGTTTTGGTGGCCAAGGGGAGAAAAAATGAAGCTGAAAGTCTATCCTACAGGCAATGACTCACTTTGGATTGCTACGTTGTCAGTGGTTCTCACTGGGAGTCCTTATGATGGCCACTAGGTGAGCTAAGAACTAGGAATTCAAACCTTTCTTTTACTGATGTTGTGGGAGAAAGTTAGTATGGGATGTTACTAACCTGAACTAAGCATAATGCTCTCCCATCAAACCAGAAATAAACTCATTCCATAAGGGAAATTCGAGGGAGTATAATTATTGTTAATAATTCTATATTGAGTATGCGTAGATACTAAGCTGTTACAACATTAACTCATTTAATCTTTAAAACAGTGTTTTTGGTAGTTATTGTTTCTTCTTGTGGAGATAAAGGAACAAATTCAGGTCTCAAGGAAGTTTTTCAGCTTTAACTTGAGAAGTTAAGGTTTGAACCCATGTCTGCCTGAATCCAAAGCTCTTTTCCACTCTGCTGCTTTGCTTCCACTTAGAGGAGAATCCTCAGAATTCCATTATTTTTTGTTGGTTATAAATCTTTAGCCTTTTTCAAATGCTGGGGTTTCTCTGAGAGTATATACTTGAAATAGATGTTGTGGATTAAGTTTTTTTTGTGGAGACTATGTAAATTCACCAGTTTGTAAAATCTCAATCCTCTGTTCCCTCTTTCCCCCTTTTCTCAGACACTCAGAAATTCATTTAACAAGGTATCTGCCAGAATAAACATAGGCACATGGTTCAGGGGAACAGCCCCCAGTGACCAGGTGTTACTTAACCGTTGTTGGTAATGTCCACTTACTAAGCCCAGCAATGTAGATAAATGTGAGACCTGGACCCTTTTTCTATACCCGTGCTGTATTTGTTCTTGAGAGATTATAATGAAAACCTAAATTAACAACCTCTGTCTTCAGTTCACATGTTTTATAACTTAGAAAGTACATTCTTTCTCAAATATTTCTATAGGGACTAATGCCATTCCACAGTTTATTGTTCGAGCACTTGAGCTTAAGTATCTTAAAGCAACCTTCTGTAATAAAACTCTCTAAGGACTTTGCAGGGCACTGAAACTTTGATGTACTAGTCGGGAAATGCCTCAGAATAGGTACAGCAATAATACCAGAATTAATTTCTCATATTGTCATCCCCTATTCTCCTCCAAAGCAGTATAAAACAATTCTTAAAAATCTTTTCTTACTTTGTTAGTTATAAATGTTTAACCACTGTGTTGTACACCCGAAAGTAATGTAATATTGAATGTCAACTGTGATTGAAAAAATATAAAAAAGAAAAAAATAGAGAAGAAACCTCAAAAAAATATTTTTCTGAGTTTGTGATTTGGATTATAAGAAGAATAGGATGTCTTTTAAAAATTTTCCCTTCTGGTCATTGTATTTTATAAACACTTTATGGAACTTAGCATGGATGTTCATATTCAAAATAGCTTTTGCGATAGGCACTATAAAAATTCAGAACTAGACTGAGGCTTTCTGCTTTATTCACACATTTATGTTATAATTATTTCTTAAAACCTCCCTCTGCCATTTTTATGAGCTATAGTCCAAAAAGTAATCTGATTGTTGACACCTGGCCCTTTTACTATTTCCCTGTTTTATTTTCTCTTGAGAGGTCCTGACACAAGTATTGAAAGCTTGAAAGAAACAAAACTATGTACCAGCAATGTTGGCTTTATCTGAAGTCTTGTACTTCACTTGCACATTTAATATGTGTAATGGTTTTTTAAATGAAATCATTCTAGGTACAGTGATTGTACAACCTGAGCCAGTGCTGAATGAAGACAAAGATGATTTTAAAGGGCCTGAATTTAGAAGCAGAAGTAAAATGAAAACTGAAAATCTCAAAAAACGCGGAGGTAAATACAAGTGAAAATGAAAACATGAGTTTAAATTGCTGTTTATGACCATATTGGAAAATCTGATGTGCTTACTAAAAATACCTCCACTTTTCTGCCCATTGTTTATTAAAAGCACTGCTTAAAAATAATTTTCTCTCTGAGCTGTGAAGCAGAAAAGGTTAACACCATTTATCAAAACACCTTTGCCTTCAGTGGCTATTAAATTATTTGAAGAGGCTTAGCATTTCCTTCTTGCACGTGTTAGTTCTCTATTGCCTATATGCCAGAATACTATGTGTTCCCTCACCCCAAAAGAATTTTAGATTTGGACAAAATCTTGCCTGTGGCCTTTAGGTAACTTTACACATATCTAAAATATTGTTTCACAGAGTGATGGACATCTGCATTAGTGTTACCTGGGGTGCTTTTTAAAATTTCAAGTCCCTTGACTCCATTCCAAACAAATTAGAATTTCTGGGGATGATTTCAGAGACATGCCCCAGCTTCTTCTTATGTACATTAAAGCTGGAGATGTGATGATCTAAGGATAGCAATGCAGAGATGAGTAGGAAAGAAAAGGGAGCTAGAGCTAGTAATCTTCCTTCCATCTGTCTGAGCTGTCTCTCCCTTTGTCTGTCTACTCTCACTTACATACACTATTGTATTGACTTACCACCTGTAGAAAGTTAGTATAAGGAGTATTCATTTAGAAATTTATGGCAATGGAGTATGTATCCCACTTGTTTGTGAGCTTTAAGTAGTGCCTATATGTATTTTTTGGAATATTAACAGAGGCAGAATCCATGACTATAAAAGGAATGAATCAATAAAAGGTAGAACATGACAGTAAATTTCTGAGTAGAAGTGTAATGGAAGTGGTTCTGTTTAATATTGATCATGTTCATTGTGAAATTGTAGCATACATATTATACTGGTGGAATTTTCTGTAGATTTTTATTTGAGTGCTGTATGATTATTTTTTCATAGAATCCTCACTTGAGGATATATTGATTTTAGAGAGGGAAGGAGGGAGACACACACACACACACACACACACACACACACACACATACACGTCGATGTCAGAGAGAAACATCGATTGGTTGCCTCCCGTATATGCCCCAGCTGGGGATTGAACCTGCAACCTAGGTATGTGCCCTGGCCAGGAATCAAACTCTCAGCCTTTTGGTGTATGGAACAATGCTCCAACCAACTGGAGCACCTGGCCAGGGCTATATAACACCTTGATGGAGCCAGTGAAATATATTTGTATTTATAAAATATGTATTATCAGTTTTCAGGTTAAATAATGTACTGGTTGTTGGGGAAAACCGAGGCAATGGTGTTTAGTCTTTTGTCTACAATGGGATTTTCTACCCCTTTCAAGCATAAAGAATATTTATTGAGAATCTAGTTCATACATAATAGGGTAATTGCCATTACAGCAACAAAGGTCACCAAAGCTCTAAGTAGTGTTCTTAAATCAAGAGAATCGGCCAGTAAAAGGTGATAAGTAATGACAGTAGCAAGAGCTTCTTTTTTTCTGAGTGTGGGTCTTCTAGAGAAGACAGATAATTAAGTATACTGTATTGTGTTAACATTAATATCTAAATGGTGTCTTCTGGGGAGGGACTCTGGAGCATGCAATGTTTGAAATGTCGATATGAGCCGAAAGGAGAATACAAAAAGAACCAAAGTTGTTGGGGTGGGCGTTCCTAGTGCCGCTGTGCTATGCTGCTGGTATTTGCTCTGAGCTGATAAGTTTCTGGAACATTTTATTGAGTGTTCTGTGTAACAGTGTTTATATTATTCTTAAGGAAATACCTATACCTATGTTTATACCCATATAGTCACTTAAATCTTACATGTTGATTTTTGTCTTAATGATTTGCCGTATCTTTAAGCTAGCAGACATCACATGGGAAATTTAACTGTGTATTTATATACACTTGTATGAATCAACTAGTAATCTTAGATACTGAATTGCTAGTGAATATTCAGACTTCTAAGGAAAATTACTTCTAAAATTGAAGCCAAGTTTAGGAAGCTGAAGAAGGGTAAACTTCATATATAAAATATTCTTATTGATTTGAAACAAAATTAAACACAAAGATATCACTATGTTGAGCATTTTAGGAGCCATTGTTTTGACATCCTTTTCCTAGTTTAGCTGTTAGAAAATGTATTTTACACCTGATTTTTCCATATGGCAGAATAATTTTGTTTTCTCTTTAAAACTATTACAATATACTGAGCTCAGAAATATAAATGCCTCTTTCATTTACATACTGTATTATAATCATTAAGACATTTTATAATTAGAAATCAAAATTTAAAGCACACAGTAGAAACAAGTACATAAAGCAAAGGAACATTTTAGTGTTTTACAATATGCGCTTCAGATATCAAATAAAATATTGGTTCAGTCCTAGTGTCATCAGTTTACCTCTCCTGCTGTTCCTCCGGTAATGCTCATCACGAAGTTAGTGTGCGTCTCTGTGTCATTTTCATGCATATTTTAATATTTTTCTGTACATACCTTTATTCATAAAACATTTACTTTTTTATTTAAACATATACAAAAGAGTTTGCTATATGTATCTTTTTGCAACATTTTTCATGACACATTGTTTTTGAAACATACCCGTATTGGAAAATGTACATAGAGTTATTTGAGTTTTCACTGCTCTGTGGAATTCTGTTGTGTGAGTGAACCACTATCCATTTCCCAAATGTGAAGTTATTTTCAGTTTTTTTGTTTTCAAATTTTTCTAATTTCCTAATTAGTGCTGAAGTGACTGTCCTCTGTACGATTCCTTGTGCACATGTGGGAGAAAGTCTTCAAGGTATCACCTAGTTTTGTTTAATTCTTGAGTGATATAAGTGCAAAAAGTACATAGAAGATGCTTAATAAATATTATCTAGCATGGAAAGAACTTGCAAAGCCTAGCTTTTATTCATCTTAATCATCTGAATGCGATCGTTATTTTAAATGAAAAAGCACACTGTATATTTCTTTCTGTGAAAACAAATACAGAATATATGAACACTTAAGATCAAACACTAGTGCAGGACAGTATGATTTAAAATACAATATTAGCAACTTATAGTAAGTCTTCAAATTCTCTGTAGTTTTGGAAAGTATGATGATGCCCTTATACCTTAGATCAATATTTTTAACCTCCCTAATAAAAATATTTGTGATAATGTTTGGGTCCATAGTGCTTTGGACCTTAAAAATGAGAAAACAAAATAGGAAATTAAAAGGTGAAAAATGTGTATATTGCTTTGCCCTTTATTTAGGAATAGAAGTTTCTAGTTTTTTAGTTGTCTCCCTTTTACTTATGAATGCAGGCATTTTGAATCATAAGCATTTGAATCATAATCTGCCTCCTTATTTGGATCAAGGTTTTGGTTGCACATCGGCGTCAGCCATAAAACTCTAAGGAAACGTTTATTTATGGGATTTTTATTTATTGCTTTAGGGGTACGGATAGGTATCTCTGTTTTTAAAAAGATTTGTCACATGATTCTAATTAATGTTCACCTCAGATTGTGAAGCTCTATAAGTAGAACTAGGGATAAGAGTGAGACAGGCAGGAGAGATTTCCTCTTAATCTTTGTTGCTTAGGTTATCTTCAGTCTGTTTTTCTGGGGACAGTGTCAAATGTCGCTGTGCCTTTCTCCCCTCCCTCAACCATTCTGATATTTTGCTGCCAAGATTAGAAGTATCTACAAGTTTTATTTGGAAATAGTGCCTGTATGGAGTAGACAGTGGAATAGACATAGACAGATGGCAGCTGCTTAATGGGGATTGTGTATAGTATTCCAGTTAATGTTAGGAACAGATTGGTAATATAATGTTAATAGATTTTCACATACATACTGTATTGAAAGGATCTGTACAGGCAATTCCATTTTGAGAATAAAAACTTTATAGCATACCTATCTTAAGTATAGGTTTGAGAAAGAATCTGTTTCATATATGTTTCTTCCTTATCGATAATTTAGGATGTGATACTGAATTTATTTTCAAATTAATAGCAACATGAAAAAGCCCTGGACCCATATTTTTAGAATTTTTATGGAGTCTCTTCATGTTACATCAAGTTGTTGTGAGAAATAGGGTTAGCATTTGTAAAGGGAAACAAGTTAGGGTTTTCAGGTCTGGGATTTTCCAAGGTTGTTGTGTTTTTATTAAGTTCATAAAATTATTAACCTTTTTACTTGTGTCCAAATGTCATTTTCCCAAGGATTACGAGGTATTTAATTTCCAATGCAAAAGATGCACAATTATGACTAATATAAATATCTTTCCCTATGTATGCCTATGTGTTAATAACGGTCACTCCTTTCTCCTAGAAGATGGGCTTCATGGGATTGTGAGCTGCACAGCTTGTGGACAACAGGTCAATCATTTTCAGAAAGATTCCATTTATAGACACCCTTCACTACAAGTACTTATATGTAAGGTATGTAATGATCTGCTGATAATTCATTCCACAAGTAATTGTATGCTTATAATGTATCATTCTTGGTGCACAGTATTAGAACTTTGGTGCATAGTGATGAAGATGGAAGTGGTCTCTGCCCTTGGAGGGCTAATACTGAAGTGGGGAAGACAGAGATAAGCCTGATTAGTGCCATGATAGGGGAGATGTTGTGTACTATGGGTACACATAAGAATCCTCTGTGATTTGGAGTTGGCTAGGGGGTTTTATAATGAAGATGATATTAAGTAGTGTCTGGTCATGGCTGGGTGGCTCAGATGGTTGGAGTGTCGTCCTGGAAACTGGAAGGTGGCAGGTTCCATTCCTGGTCAGGGCTTGTGTCTAGGTCTCAGGCTTAGTCCCAGGTTGGAGCATGTGCAAGAGGCAACTGATGGATGTTTCTCTCCCTCCCTTCCCCTCTCTTGAAAACCAATAAGCATATCCTCAGATGAGGATAAAAAAAGAGAAAAAAAGGAATGTGGCCTAGCTGGGCAGTTCAGTTGGTTAGAGCATCCTACTGATACACCAAGGTAGCAGGTTTTATCCTTGATCAGGGTACATGTAAGGAGCATCCAGCCCTGGCTGGTGTGGCTCAGTGGATTGAGTGCCGGCCTGTGAACCAAAGGGTCCCAAGTTTGATTCCCAATGTAGGGTACATATCTGGGTTGCGGACCAGTTACCTAGTAGGGAGCGCTTGAGAGGCAACCACACATTGATTTTTCTCTCCCTTTCTCCTTCTCTACCTCTCTCTCTAAAGATAAATAAATAAAATCTTTTAAAAAGTTTCTTGCAATATCTGTTCCAGTTCTGTAAAATCTGCCATTGATATTTTCATGGCAATTGTATTGAACCTATAGATTGTTTTGGGTAGTATGGACATTTTAATGATGTTATTCCTGTCCATGATCATGGTGTATGCTTCCACTTACTTGTATCTTTTTCAGTTACTTTCTTCAGTGTCTTGTGATTTTCCAAGTACAAATTCTTTTACATCCTTGGTTAAATTTATTCCTGTGTAACTTACTTTTTTTTGATGCGATTGTAAATGAGATTGTTTTCTTGGTTTCCCTTTCTGATAGTTCATTATAGGTGTATGAAAATGTTACTAATTTCTGACTATTTGTATCCTGCAACTTTGCTGAATTCATTTTCCAGTTCTAGTGTTTTTTGGTGGAGACTTGAGGGTTTTGGGTCCAACAGAAGTAATGCCTGCTTGAGTGTGGTTGGTGGGCTATTAATATGCGTGTAGTAATTTATAGTTTTAGTTTGAACATTTCACCTAAAATGTCATATGATGTGCTTGTCTGTGATATTGTTATCTTAAAGAATTTCAAGCTTATAATTTTGTAACTAAAAAGGAGCATTATTTGTGCCAGGCTCTATATATAGTATCATGTCATCTACGAATAATGACAGTTTTAATTCCTCCTTTCCGATTTTGATGTCTTGTATTTCTTCTTCTTGTCTGATCACTGTGGCTAGGACTTCCAGTATCATGTTGAATGATAGTGGTGGAATTAGACATCCCTGTCTTGGTCCTGATCTTAAGGGAGATGCTTTTAGTTTTTACCCTTTGAGAATGATGTTGGTTATGGGTTTGTCATATATTTGCCTTTTACTACACTGAAGTATGTTCACTGTATTCCCACTTTGATCAGAGTTTTTATCATGAAAGTATTTTATGAAATGCTTTTTCTGCATCTGTTGATGTGATCATGTGATTTTTATTCTTCATTTTGTTTATGTGGTGTTTTACATTTATTGATTCATGGGCATTGTACCACTCTTGCATCTCTGGAATGAATCCCACTCGATCATGGTGTATAATCTTTTTAATGTATTGCTCTATCCAGTTTGCTAATACTTGGTTGAGGATTTTTGCATCTATATTTTCAAGGATATTGGTCTTTATATAACCTTCCCTCTCCTGTACCCTAATTACCCAAATCTAAACTGTCTGTGGAACAGAGTTTTGACATAATTTGGAGATAGGATAATTTTAAATGTTTGGTGTGTGTTAACAGTTTATGTGTAATTTTTATTAGTAATACTTTGGGGCTTATTTTAAATATTTTTCATATCAAAGTTACGGTTTTTCCAACTCATATGGTAAGATTATTCCTGTGTTTAGTTGGTTTTGTAAGTAAATATCTTTTTGAAATGCAGGGTCCGACTACCATTTCCTCAGAGTTGTAGTTCTAGATTGTTTCTTTTGTGCATTTTTGATAGATATAGACCTACTTAAAAGTAGTAAATTTTTCTCCTTCAGCAATTGCGACCCTCTTTTCCTTGAATTCAGTACAACATGTTCCCTATGTTGGGTACATGTTGTTGCCTCATGTTTTAAATTTTGACAGGTAAATTTCATATTGCTGCAATATGTAATATACATACCAAGTCTCTTTTATATACATGATTGATTATTCTTCCAAGGGACAGTGTGTTGAACCTAGTCCATTTCGGTAATAGTTTTCATGAATGGATATGGAACCTTCCCTTTATCCAGTCCCAGTTAAAGGAATTTAGTGTCAGTCAGACTTGGATTTGAATACTGTCTTTGCCTCTTACTAGTGGTATTACTTTAGCAGATTTATCCACATATTAATGAACCTTAACTTTTACTCTCAAATGAGCTATGATACCTTTGACCTTGCATGGTAGGTATTTTGAGACTTAAAGATAATGTATGTTAATGTAGGATAATGTTGCTAAGCTGTATACATAGTAGCCGTTAATATATGATGACTATTAAATTTATATATGCGATACATTTTTCCTGATTGATTTTTATTTTTTAATTAACTTTATTGAGGTTACATTGGTTAATAAAATTATATAGGTTTCAAGTGTGGAATTCTGTGTACATCATCCGTATACTGCATTGTGTGCCTACCACCCAAAATCAAATCTTCTTTACCATGTATTTGACCGCCTTTATTATTTATTGTCTCCCACTTACCTTCTCTCTGGTAACCACCATACCTTGTCTGTATTTTTGAGTTTTTGTTTGTTTTCCTGTTTGTTCATTTGTTGCTTTCAATTTTATATCCCACATGAGTGAAATCTTATGGTTCTTGACTTTCCATCTGACTTAATTCACTTAGCATGATAGTCTCAAGGTGCATCCATGTTGTCACAAATGTCGGTGTTTCATCTTAGGGCTGAATAGTATGCCATTGTACATATGTACCACATCTTCTTTATCCAATCTGTTAAAACTACAACTGAAAACTGAAATTCAGAACTGCAAACCAAAGCTACAGTGAGATACCATCTCACGCCTGTTAGAATGGCTATTCTCAATAAGATAATGAATCACAAGTGTTGGAGAGGTTGTGGTGAAAAAGGAACTCTCATTCCCTGCTGGTGGGAATGTAAAGTGGTACAGCCCCTATGGAAACAGTATGGAGATTCCTCAAAAAATTAAGAATAGAGTTACTATCTCACCCAGGAATCCCTCTTCTGGGCATGTACCTGGAAAATTTGAAAACATTAATTCAGAAAGGTACATGTACCTCTAATGTTCACTGCAACATTATTCACAGTGACTAGGACATGGAAAAAACCAAACTGTCTCTCAACATCTAATACATTTTTATGTAGAGCTTTAGTAGCTAGTCATGTGAGATCAGAAATTTGCTTTACCAAAATCATTTATGATTTATTTTTATCTTTTAAATATATTTTATTGATTATGCCATTACAGTTTACCTGTTTCCCCCCTTCATTCCCCTCTACCCTCCACACCCCTCCCCCACCATTCCCCCTCTTTAGTTTATGACCACGTGTCTCAAGTTCTTTATTTATTTTTTATTTATTTATCTTTAGAGGGGAAGGGAAGGAGAGAAGGAGAGAAACATCAATGTATGGTTGCCTCTCATGAGTCCCTTTCCGGGAACTGGCCTGCAACCCAGGCATGTGCCCCGACTGGGAATCGAACCGTGATCGTGTGGTTCGCAGGCTCATGCTCAGTCCACTGAGCTACACCAGCCAGGGCTCAACCAGCCAGGGCTCAAGTTCTTTAGATTCTATATTTCCCCTATTATTCTTGCCTCCCCCCTATTTTCTACCTACTGTCTATGGTACTTATTCTCTGTACCTTCTCCCCCCTTCTCCTCCTCCCACTCCCCTGTTGCTAACCCTCCATGTGATCTTCATTTCTGTGGTTCCGCTCCTGATCTAACTGTCCTCTTAGTTTGCTTTTGTTTTAGGTGTAGTTGTTAATAACTGTGAGTTTGCTGTCCTTTTACTGTTCATATTTTTATCTTCTTTTTCTTAGATGAGTCCCTTTAACATTTCATATAATAAGGGTTTGGTGATGATGAACTCCTTGAATTTGGTCTTATCTGAGAAGCACTTTATCTGCCCTTCCATTCTAAATGAAAACTTTGCTGGATAGAGCAATCTTGGCTGTAGGTCTTTGGATTTCATGACTTGGAATACTTCTTTCCAGCCCCTTCTTCCCTGGAAGGTCTCTTTTGAGAAATCCACTGACAGTCTGATGGGAACTCCTTTGTAGGTGACTGTCCCCTTATCTCTTGCTGCTTCTAGGATTCTCTCCTTCATTTGAATCTTGGCTAATGTAATGATGTGCCTTGGTGTGTTCCTTCTTGGGTCCAACTTCTTTGGGACTCTCTGAGCTTCCTGGATTTCCTGGAAGTCTATTTCCTTTGCCAGGATGGGGAAATTCTCTTTCATTATTTGTTCAAATAAGTTTTCCACTTGTCACTCTCCCTCTTCCCCTTCTGGTACCCATATAATTTGGATGTTGGAGTGTATGAAGATGTCCTGAAGGTTCCTAAGCCTCTCCTCATTTTTTTGAATTCTTGTTTCTTCATTGTTTTGTTTCTTCATTTTCTCCTTCCTTCTGGTCCATTCCCTGATTTGAGTCCCAGTTTCGTTTCCATTACTATTGGTTTCCTGTGTATCTTCCTTCATTTCAATTAGTTTAGCCTTCATTTGTTCCTCTAATTTGTGACTAAAATCAACCAGTTCTGTGAGCATCCTGATCACCAGTGTTTTGAACTGTGTATCTGAGAGGGTGGCTATTTCTTGTTTGCTTAGAATTATCAGCTCTGGGGTGTTGAGTTCTTGAGCCATAATCTTTCGGTCTGTTTGAACCTGTTAGGTATGAGGAGCGGAGCCCTAGGTGTTCACCAGGGTGGGGCCACTCAGTCACTGGGTTGTGTCGCTGTATGTGGGGGCGGGGTCCAAGAGGAGCAACGGCTGTCCCCTCTGCTGCTTTCCACTCCTGGAACCTGCATGGTCTGTCTCACTGCTCGCTTCTTCACTGGTTTATCTGCGCGCGAATGTGTGACCTGTGTGACCGGGGTCAACCTGCTGCCTTGCACCCTCACTGGGTCCTCCCATTGCTACCCCACACCTGGGACCCGCCCATGGCTGCCTGCGGTCAGGGGATCTTTCCTGCCCGACCCTGCTCCACTTCTGGCTCCGCCCGTCTTACCTGTCTGGCTGAATGGTTTGTTGTTGTCGGACTTCTGTATAGTTCAGTTTTCTGTGTTTTGGCTTTGTTTTTGTTTACTAAAACTTTTTTGTCTTTAAACATGGTTGTGGGAGAAGGCACAGTGTTTCCTTCTACGCTTCCATCTTGGCGGAAGTCCCCTCATTTATAATTTTTTACATACAGAATATTGGGCTCATGGAAATCTATTTCAAGGAATTAGTTTCTTGAGCTATTTCTATGTCTGGAGAGTAGTAGTATTGAGTAGTTCATAATAAGTGTTTTACTTTGCTTGTCTAAAATACATACACACAATCATACACATGTATTTTCTTCACTTTATTAATGATTTAAAAGATAAATTTTTTGTTCTTTATGGATGTTACCAATTTCAAGAAAAATTTTCTTTTCCCCTTTTCTTTTAATAGAATTGCTTTAAATATTACATGAGTGATGATATTAGCCGTGACTCAGATGGAATGGATGAACAATGTAGGTAGGTACTATGTCATGATTAACTAAAACTCAGTGTTGTTTACTGTTTTGGAAGGGGGAATTCTTATATAATCTGTTATTAGATCTATTTTTTGTTGTATTATCATTGATATTTTTCATGGTAGATTGTTCTTTTCCATAAAGCCTTAGGTTTATGTCTGTTTTAAGTTTTTAATAAAGAATAAGCAGATGACCTAATTTGCTTTCCTATTAAAATTGTTTGCATGGAAATTTAAATAGTTTTAATAATGAAAAGACTTAAAGTGAGTTTCATTTGGGAATAATTTTTTAATTTTTAAATAATTTCAGATGGTGTGCAGAAGGTGGAAACTTGATTTGTTGTGATTTTTGCCATAATGCCTTCTGTAAGAAATGCATTCTGCGCAACCTTGGCCGAAAGGAGCTGTCTACCATAATGGATGAAAACAACCAATGGTATTGCTACATTTGTCACCCGGAGCCTTTGTTGGACTTGGTTACTGCATGTAACAGCGTATTTGAAAATTTAGAACAGTTATTACAACAAAATAAGAAGAAGATAAAAGTTGACAATGAAAAGAATAATAAAGTATATGACCATACACCCAGATTTTCTCCAAAGAAAAATAGTTCAAATTGTAATGGAGAAGAGAAGAAATTAGAAGATTCATATTCTGGTTCTATAACCTACTCTTATTCAGCACTAATTGTGCCCAAAGAGATGGTTAAGAAGACAAAAAAACTGATTGAGACCACAGCCAACATGAACTCTAGTTACGTTAAGTTTTTGAAGCAGGCAACAGATAATTCAGATACTGATGCTACTACAAAGTTACGTCAGCTTAAGGCCTTTAAATCTGTGTTGGCTGATATCAGGAAAGCTCATCTTGCATTAGAGGAAGATTTGAATTCAGAGATTCGAGGTTTTGATGCTGTAAATAAAGAGAAAAATACCAAAGAACATAAAATCGTAGATGCTAAGTCTGAAGCTAAAGTACGAAAAGGAGAAAAATTCTGTGCTGTGGAAAGGAAGGATGTTTCAAAATTAGAAGTTAAACTGTCAAGAAAGCAGGTAGATAGTGAGCAGGTGGATCAAACTATTCCAGTAGAGGAACAAAGAGCAAGGAAAAGTGCCAGCAGTGAACATGACAAATCTGATAAAAAAGAAGAACCTCAGTACGAACCTGCTAACACTTCTGAAGACTTAGACATGGATATTGTGTCTGTTCCGTCCTCAGTCCCAGAAGATATTTTTGAGAATCTTGAGACTGCTATGGAAGTTCAGAGTTCAGCTGATCATCAGGGAGGTGGCAACAGTTTCACTGAGCAAGAAGTGGAGAGTTCATCCTTAAAATTAAATACTACTTCAAAAGACAACAAAGGAGGTATTAAATCAAAAACTACAGCTAAAGTAACAAAAGAATTATATGTTAAACTTACCCCTGTCTCCCTTTCTAATTCCCCAATTAAAGGTGCTGACTCCCAGGAAGTTCTACAAGATAAAGATGGCTGTAAAAGTTCTGGTCTGAGCCCCAAGTCAGAGAACTGTGAACTTGGACAGGAAAAAAATGATAATGCGCTTTTGCTTGAATGTGAAGTTTTGTTACCTTCAGAAGAATCTGATCTTCGAAGATCCCCACGTGTAAAGACTACACCCTTGAGGCGACAGACAGAAACCAATCCTGCAACATCTAATTCAGAAGAAGAAAGTAATGAAACACTTAAGGATAAACAGAAGCTGTCAAGTCCAATGAGAAAGAAAGATAAGCAGAATTCTTCTGACAGTATTGTAGGTAATCCTAAAACTATTAAATTGTCTAAATCTAAGCAGCCAGAGATTGTGGATCAAAATTCAGATTCTGACGATGTGATAGCAGTCCTCAAACAGGTATCCAGAATGAATCACATTTCTTCTTCAGATACTGACATTAATGAAACTCATATAAACCACGAGAAGATGTTGTATGATTTCAAGACTCAAACAGGGAAGGATGATAAAGGAAAAAGAAAACGAAAAAGTTCTACTTCTGGCTCAGATTTTGATATTAGAAAAGGAAAATCAGCTAAAAGGTGTATACTTGCTAAAAAGAAACGAGAAAACCAGTCTGAATCTTCCAATTATGATTCAGATTTAGAAAAAGAGATAAAGAGCATGAGTAAAATTGGGGCTGCTAGACCATCCAAAAAAAGAGTTCCAAATAAGAAAAATTACGATTCTTCCGAAGATGAAAAACACAGCAGAAAAAGAATGGATATTCTAGGGCAGGGAAGTTTGAAGGCTGCACAAAGAGGAGTATCTGGTGAGGCTGAAAAGAAACCAGAGAGAGACAGTTTTTCTTTACCAGGTGGCACAGTTGATAATGACAAGACCAACTTGGAGTTAAGAGAGAGAGACTCTAAGAAGCAGCAGCCAGGTGTTTTCTCTGATGCTACTGATAAGCCTTCTTTGGGGAAAGAGGAGAGTTGTAGTTCTCCAGAAGACAGTAAGGTTGCTGAAATAAAAGCAAAAAGTAAGCATGTGAAAACCAAAGCCTGTAAGAAAGTACAGGGTAGCTTATCTGAGATTGCTGAAAAGTTCTCAAAGAAAGAACACAGCGATGACTCCTCTGAAGATGATAAAAAGCAGAGCAAAAAGGGAACTGAAGAGAAAGAAAAGAAAACCATACAAACGAAGAAAAAAGTACTTAGAAGGGAACAACTATATGAATCATCATCTGATGGCAATGAGAAATTACCCGACGGAGAAGGGTGTCATTTTCCTGAAGGCATAAAACAAAATAAGAATGGCACAACGAATGGGGAGAAGAGAAGTAAGAAAACAAAAGACAAAACTTCTAAAAAGAAGGAGGAGTTATCTGATAGTGTTGAGAAGTTACAAGGGAAACGAGATGGTTGTGCTTCTTCAGAAGAAAAAAGGGGTAAGAATGTAGTATCTGGAAGAGAGAAGAAGAGGTGCTGCTTGCCTGAAAGGAGTTCAAGGAAGGGGCAGGATTGTTCATCATCTGATACTGAGAAATATTCTGTAAAAGAAGATGGTTGTCCTTCTTCTGATAAGAAACTGAAAAGAATAGAATTGAGGGAAAGACGAAATTTAAATTCAAAGAGAAATTCCAAGGAAGTACAAAGTGGTTCATCATCTTCAGATGCTGAGGAAAGTTCTGAAGATAATAAAAAGCTGAAGAAGCAAAGAACTCCTGCTAAAAAGAAGGCAGGCAATGTCAAGGAGAAAATGAGAAACTCCCTCAGAACAAGCACTAAAAGGAAGCAAGCTGAAATTACTTCCTCATCTTCTGAAATAGGAGATGATCAGAATTCTGTAGGAGAGGGCAGCAGTGATGAGCAGAAAATTAAACCTGTGACCGAAAATTTAGTGCTTTCTTCACATACTGGATTTTGTCAATCTTCAGGTATGCAAAAAATAAATTTCAAAATGTGTAATTTGTACTTATTCTTTCTTGAATAACTACATTATTTATTTTCCCCCCCGAAGCCAGTCAAATGCAGGGTTATCATTTGGGAAAAGACCATTTTTAAAAGTTCTTTACAGATTTACTTAGAAACCTTTCTCCATTTAATTTTCCAGTTATCACTGGAAATTATTTGAAACATTGGTAATATTATGTATTAGGTATACCAAATTTGTTAGTTAAATAACACAATTTTTAAATTAATGTTTCAGGATTTTTTTTGAAGTAATGAATAGTAGTACTTTATGAAGGAAAATCAGACTGGTGGCCAGTAGTTCACCAGGTATCTATTAATATGATGAAAATAAGTGTTTCATACCAGTGAAGCATGGTGTGTGAAAGTTTGAACTGTTTTATCATGTATATGCCTTTTTTAGTTGGCCAGAGTAACTTTGTATCCTATTCAGTCCCCTGAAAATATTAATTTCATTTAAACTCCTTGCAGATCTTCTCATCAAGTTTTTTCTAGTGACATTAACAGATATTTCTGTCTTTAGTATTAAAGACAAAATAAAGGAGGAAAGAAATTCAGCCCTGGTTGGCATAGCTCAGTGGATTGGGTGCTAGCCTGAGATACAGAGTCCCAGGTTCAATTCCCAGTCAGGGCACATGCCTGGGTTGCAGGCCAGGTCCCCTGTTGGGGGCGCACAAGAGGCAACCACACATTGGCGTTTCTCTTCCTCTCTTTCTCCCTCCCTTCCCCTCTCTCTAAAAACAAGTAAATAAAATATTTTCTTTTTAATTTTATTTATTTATTTATCTGTAGAGGGAAAGGAGAGAGGGAGAGAAACATCAATATATGGTTGCCTTTTGTGCATCCCCTGCTGGGAGTTGGCCTGCAGGGAACTGGCCTGCAACCCAGGTATGTGCCCTAACTGGGAATCGAACCGCGATCCTCTGGTTCGCAGGCCTGTGCTTAATCCACTGAGCTACACCAGCCAGGGCAATAAAATATTTTTTAAAAAGAAATAAAGATATTCAAAGAGTAGATGGATTACCCCCTACCCTGATGAGGTAGAGCACTAGGACATTTAGGGTTTGGGTCCACTGGTCAGTGATAACTTCACCACCCACCTCAGTACTTATAAAAATAACTGTAATTGTTACCACACCTCTTTTTTGAAATTAGCCGTATAATAAATGTAATCTTGTCATACATTGTCCTTTTTTTTTAATAGTGAGGTAGATATTATGTTTTGTTTTTTTTTTAAGATTTTTTATTTATCTATTTACCTTTAAAGGGGAAGGGGAGAGGGAGAGAAACATCAATGTATGGTTGCCTTTTGTGTGTTGTCCTTTTTTTTTTAAGTCAGTAAAGCCTGTCAGTTAACTAGGGAAACTTGGAATTTTTAACATTTTTATAAAGTAGATTTTTACTTACAAAGGACAGTGTTCCCAGCACAAGCCGAATGTTTAAAAATTTTCTTTGATTTTTTTAATGCTTGGATTTTAAATTTTTTCCAGTTGAATTTTAGTGGAATTAATTTGAATCTTGTCTTACAATAAAATTTTAAATTATTTTATGGAGTGCTTATCTAATGAGTTGATTTGAAAACCAAGTATGATATGCATGGTGTATTCAGTTTAATACTCTGTTATGTCACATGCCTAGATGGAGCTCAGCCTGTGTGGTTACTATAGGTCTACACTTTTTCAAATTCTTTACCATAATGTGTTTCAGAATTTTCAACTCTGGTTCTCAGAAAGATAATATAGAGTACTTACTATATATTATATAATGCCTCCAATAGGGCCCAAGGCAAAATATTATCAAACACACTAGTATGTGTGCAACAAAACATAAGAGACCATTCACAGTTAGAATAAACAGTTCATATTTAGTTTTGTTGCCAAATGAGAACTTTGGCACCACCTTACATAACTTTTTAAGTTTTGAGAGCTTTTTGGATCCCAGAATTGTGTGTAAGATTGTGGACTTGCATTCAAAATACAATCTCGTAACACAGCATTATATACGGCAGCCAAGATTTGGAAGCAGCCCAAATGCTTATCAGTAGATGAGTGGATAAAAAAGTCTGTGGTTCATTTACACAATAGAATACTACTCAGCCATAATAAAGAAGGAACTCTTACCTTTTGCAACAGCATGGATGGAACTGGAGATTATTATACTAAGTGAAATATGCCAGTCAGACAAAGACAAATACCATATGATTTCACTTACATATGGAATCTAATGAATAAAATAAACTAACAAAATAGAAACAGATTCATAAGTACTAAAAACAGACTGACAGTTATTAGATGGAAGGGGTCTTGGGTATCTGGGTATAAATGATAAAGGGATTAAGGAAAAAACAGACAACAGTATGATGATTACCACTGGGAAAGTGGGTAGGCTGAGGTAGAAGAGGTAAAATGGAATAAATGGTGATGGAAGGAGATGACGTGGGGTGGTAAACGCAATATATGGTATGGTATGGTATGCAGATGATGTGTTGTAGAATTGTACACCTGAAACCTATGTAATTTTTATTAACATGTCACCCCAACAAATTCAATACAAATTTAAAAAACAATCTTACAGTTACTTTGATATCAAATCAGTGTTTTTGTTATTGGGTTAGTTGAGAAAACTCTCATTAAGGAGTATAAGAATAATAAATTGTAATTAGTTACACAGAGCATTCTCTTTAGGAAATTGTAGGCTATTAGCCCTGGCTGGTGTAGCTCAGTGGATTGAGTGCAGACCTGCGAACCAGGCGATCGCGGTTCGATTCCCAGTCAGGGCACATGCCTGGGTTGCAGGCCAGTTCCCTGCAGGCCAACTCCCAGCAGGGGACGCACGAAAGGCAACCATACATTGATGTTTCTCTCCCTCTCTCTTTCCCTTCCCCTCTAAAGATAAATAAATAAAATATTTTTAAAAAATTGTAGGCTATTGAGCTAATCTTAAATTTTGGAAAACTGATTTCTACGAATAAACAGCTTCCCTAGTGAAATCAACATGTTTGATTTCAAATACTAATTTTAATTTCCCCAAGTCTGATTTGATAGAACACATGTTTGGAGCTGTTAATACCTAGTGTAGTATGTAACAATGTGTTCATCAGGTCTTAAGAAGAGATGGCAGCATATGGCAAATAATCAGAGGGTGCCTTTCTTAACCCAGCACTAGTCTAGATCACCGTGCTTTATTTTGACTTATGTTAACTTCATTCTGAAGGATCAGTGTGCTCGTGGGGAAGTGAATCCTTTCTTATGTATATATTTAGAGGAGCCTTGAGAATTCAGCAAGTCAGCAGATGCCAGTGTCTCAACTACTGTTAGGTAGAACAAATCATGTTCAGATTTTTTTTGCCCTGGTTATTTCTTGGGACTCATTATGTTAGATGAAAAAAAAAGAAGATAAATTTGCTAGGGAGTTAACACATCTCAAAATTGGACTGTGTCAGTAGAAATACTTAGGCAGAAAAGAATACAAACGGCATTGAAAATAAACATTATGTAAAAAGTACTGTTTTTCGAGATAAGTTTTGGTGTTACCCAATGATAAAGGTGACATTCCTTAAGAATTTGCTTGCATTGCTCTGGCTGGTGGGGCTCACTGGATTGAGTACCAGCCTGTCAACCAAATGGTCACCAGTTCCATTTTCATTTCAGGGCACATGCCTGGGTTGCGGGCCAAGTCTCCAGGAGTACTGGGGGTACGCCAGGGGCAACCACACATTGATGTTTCTCTCCCTCTCTTTCTCCCTTCCTCTCTGTCTAAAGATAAATAAATGTAATTTTTTAAAGAATTTGTTTGCATGTGTATATACACAAGCTAAATTTATTGCCTTAATATGTCCAACTTAATGTAGGTGACGATCTTTATGAGCTTTTAAAAATCCTTCCCCACTCTCATGAATTTAGAGGATTCCAATTTATTCAGCAATAATTGGGTGTCCTGTTACATGGTGGAATATTTTCTGAGAAATTGGGGCTTGTAGAGGGAGTAAATTATTCCTTTATAAACTGAACTGTAGCGTGAGCCTGCGAACCAGACGATCGTGGTTCGATTCCCAGTCAGGGCACATGCCTGGGTTGCAGGCCGGTTCCTTGCAGGCTAACTACCAGCAGGGGATGCACAAAAGACAACCATACATTGGTGTTTCTCTCCCTTGCTCCTTCCCCTCTAAAAATAAATAAGTAAATAAAATCTTTAAAAAATATATTTAAAAAAAAACAAAACTGAACTGTAGTTTATACAATTTAATTTGCTGTAAATCAGTGTTATTCATTACTGTTTCCAGTTGTGAAGGCAAGAACCTGTATACAGATATTCCATATATTTTATAGTACATGAATATCATACGTTTTCTCCAAGGATATTTGTACTGCCTTTTTGAAACTCAGATTCTTTTTTACAGAAATAAAGATTCACTATTAAAAGAAAAAGAAATTGTGTTTGGGAATGGCAATAAGCAACCAAGATTAAGTACATAATCGTAAGGCCCTGGACAGGTAGCTCAGTCTGTTAGAGCATCATCCCCAATATGCCAAGATTGTGGGTTCGATTTCTGGTCGGGGCACATAGAATTAACCAATAAATGTATAAACTAGGGGAACAACAAATCAATGTGTCTCCCTCAAATCACTAAGTTAAAAAAAGAGCAGTTCTACTAGATTGCAGTCTAATGAGTAACATAGACATAGATAAATCTTTTTTTTAAAGAATGCCAGGAGAAAGATATAAAAGTAAAATGGGGCTTTGTGATAAATAGCAAGTGAGCCACTTAATGTAACTATTGTAGAAAGACTTGAAATAACAGCATTTGAACACAATTTTGAAGGATGGGTCAAATTTTGAAAGCTACAGTAAAGAATCTAATATTAGTGGCAATATTATATTTGAAGATTGGTCTGTTTAAATGAAGTATGATGAGTTTGCTAGGTTGTTGTGAGATTTATTATTGCCTTTATATATTTAGTGTATTTCTATTCTGAACATGTAGCTTCTGTATTCTTTAGGGGCTTTTCTGTCCAAAATTTTCTTCAAATATTATGAAAAACTTCAATATGCATAAAAGTTTCTTTCATTAACATTGTAGCATATTTGTGTATGTATCTTACTGTTTGTAAGATATCTATATATCCTCTATCCACCAATGCAACTAAAATTTTTTGCCTTTTTA
Source organism: Sturnira hondurensis (assembly GCF_014824575.4). NCBI lineage: Eukaryota > Metazoa > Chordata > Mammalia > Chiroptera > Phyllostomidae > Sturnira > Sturnira hondurensis. The sequence continues at coordinate 62,654 of NW_028074901.1, read as the reverse complement.
ACTCTTGAAATAATTATAAATTCACAGGATTTAGCTACAAAAAAAATTGTACAGGGTGATCTTGGATACCCTACATTCAGTTTCTCCTAAGGGTATCATCTCAGGTAACTATAGTGTACTGTCAAAGCCAGGAAATGGAAGATTTATTCAGATTCTCCAGTTTTACGTGCACTTATTTGTGTGTGTGTATGTGTGTATGCATAAGTATACCTCTGTGGAATTGTACCATTTGTAGTTTAGTAAATCATCACAAGCAAGGCATGAACTATTCCATTACAAGTTTCCCTAGTGCTACATCTGATGCACAGCTTCCTTGCTTACCTCCATTCTGAACCCATAGTAAGTGTTAATCTGATTTTTATCTGTGTTTTGTTTTGAAATGGAATCATGAAGTATGTAACCATTTGAGATTGTTTTTTTTTTCATTCAGTGTAATGCTCTTGAAATTTCGGATGTATTTCAAAGTAAAGAATAAACATCATACTTCTCTACTTCAGCGTATTTAGTATTAGTAAGAGTTCAATATTTAAGTTTGTTTTTGAGGCAAAATTTACATATAATAAAATGCCAAATCTTAATGTTTTTAGAGTGTTAATCAAAGGATAGAAAAAGTAGCTTTTCATAAGAAAATAAGTTTTACTGTAGTTCAATGTGTCTCTGTGATTCTACTCATTAATACTATGCAAATCAAGTACAGTTTGAAATTACTTAGTACTACCAAAATGTTGATAGAAATTTTGCTGTTCTTTAATGATACAGGAAAGATTATATATGTTAGCTTTACACTTAAAGGTCACTACAAAGCTTATTTCATCAGGAAACTTAAACCAAAGTGATGGCAAATGACAAAGACTTGTTACCTGATAGATGAGCTTTAGAATTCTTGTGGTCTGGGAAGGAACTTTGAAATATAAGACCTAACTTTATCATTTTACTACTGGCACTTATTAAATTCCCCATGTGTTTTTCTTATAAACTATTTTTAATCATGTTTTTGGTCCCAGAGTACAGTTTAGAATCTGCTATTTGTTATTAAAGTTTTAGGCTTTCAGTTTTATTTTACATGGTTGTACTTGTGTAGTTATTTTAGAACTAATTTTAAGTATACTTTTTCCCTTCAAGGAGATGAAGCCTTATCTAAATCAGTGCCTGTCACAGTGGATGATGATGACGATGACAATGATCCTGAGAATAGGTATGGTTCCATCTGTAAGGACTTTAAAAAGGTTATAACACACCCTAGGCGTGGGCGTAAACAGCCAGAGAAGCACAAGTTGGTTGTCAAAACCGGGAGTGACTGCTTTAGAAAGACTCGTTCACAGTCTTCCTGCAAGTTTGAAAGAAAGGCCAGAAAATGGGCTAAAACTCAAAAACCTTAAGAGAAAGTAAATATATTAACACACCTAGCATAGGGTGTGTTATAAATACAGTACCATCAATTTTATGTTTTCATGTAAACTGTGCTAATTTTTGAGAATACTTCTAATTTTGACAGATTAACTTCTTGATGAAAGTAAATCATGTTGGTAACAACAGACATCTTTTCCCTTGATATTTGGTTAGTGTTTTTAGTTGTCATTCAGTGTGATGGTCCCATTTATTAAAACCTGTTCAAAGTGAAAAAAAGAATTGCTCAGATATTTAAGATTAAGAAATCACTATTAGAATCAATTTACAAAATTGATTTACAAAGTGTCCAGTCAATTTACAAAGTGTCCAGTCTGCTGAGATTTTTAACTATTTTTTTTACATAAAATAGAAATAGACAGCATGATACTGTGATAACTTTAGTAAGACTTAACCAATACTTGCAGGTGTAAACAGTGGAGCCTGTACAGACATTTAAGTAAGGGACAGCTGGGAGAAGAAAAGCATGCAACGCAATGGAGAATAAACTATTAAAGAATATAACCATAATTTTTAAGATGTCATTTCAAACCTTTCTCTGTACTGCAGTATTCCCCACACTCATAATCTTCAACCAAGTGTTGTGTGGTGGGTGGAATTTTGGAGCAGTGGGTATAGGAATATCTACCTTCTCGTTGTAACTTTTCTAATAACTAGCTCTGTAAACTTGGGCAAGTGACTTAACTACTCTGCCAAAATGTTTTGAACCTTAACATGAAAGTGCTGGATGAAGTTTTCTCTGATTAATTCTAGCTCCAAAAATCTGTGATAGACTTGATGAGTTTCACTGAAGAGCACCAATTAACCATTCATTTATTTCTAATAGTAAGCTTTAATATTAAGGAAATATGAAAATATACATGTAGTTTTTGTGTCACAATTTTGTAAGGAATTAACTTTGAGCTAGTAAATACTGTGGAGAAAGCTGTTGTTCTGTTTTTTATCTTGTTAATGCTGATAGGTTTTCCCATTTCATAAATCAACATTCTCTGAATTAATAGAACATTTTTATTAAAGTGAATGAACAGTTTTATTTTGCACTTTGAGTAGAGCTTAGTCGTAGATACAAAAACAGATGCTGCTTGCCTACTTATTTTTTTATTAAAAATATATATATTCAGTTATTTTATGGGATAGAGGTACAGTACAGAATGGAATGGTAAGGACAAACATTTTATTCATCAAAGATTTTATACTATATGATCACAGAGAGATTATGAAAGCATTTCAAAATTAATTTACTTTTAAAATGTTTTAATTCCTCATCATTTATTTATGTTATTTGTTTCCCTGTAACATATGAGCCCTCAAATGTTATTGAAAGGCCAATAATGGTTAAAACATGCTATATTCTAATTTAACTGTGAATGATGAACTTTAATTTCATATTTAGCCACCAAATGATAGTGTCATTAGGTATGATAATTTTATATTTGTGTTAGAGCTTATCAAAATTAAATTCATTTCCATCTTTTAAGTTACTATATTATATCTCTAAGTGGAAAGTATTTTATTGGAAGGTATCCATAATTCTTCTATCTTGTGTTTTTGATTAAAAAATACAACCCTCTTGACTACTTTTCAGAAGAATTTAATGTTATCTTCAGCATGTTTTTCTTTACACTCAGATTAATGTGCTTTTATAATACCTACCTGCAATTTTCCGTTGGTGTTCCACAAGAATTTTTAAAACATGCAAGACCTGGCTATTTAGTTATGGGCACTGACCTTTTTTCCCTTAGATTGTCAGATTAAAAGATGACAACAACTACTACAATAGCCATCTATTGTGAATGAGTCAAAATAATACCTATTTTTGGTCAGGTCAGCTAAAACCATATTTTTTAGTGTGCCACAGAATTTTAGAAATTAGTTTATGTGTGCCATGAGATGAACAAGGTTGAAAATCACACACACACACACACACACACACACACACAATTAATGATTTGTTTCCTATCTAGTATACCAAAGAGGTATCTATGACCCATGGGTTATCTAATGATGGGGATACAAATACCTTCTTGAACTATTTTAGTATAGGCAATGTGTTTGAGCATTTCGAATATGCATTAAGCAGCTTTTAGAAATTTGCAGATTATGATTAAGTCTTAGAATTATGTTTACCAATCTTACATTTTTGAGTGAGGATATATTATGGTAGCTAACATGTACTTGTATGTAACTTGGTACACAGTTGTGTAATTGCACCTAAATTGTGTGTAAATTTCATATGATTTGCTTGAGCAGTATTGTAATACATTTTCAGTGTTGATGTTATGGAGTGGAAAATAGTGTATTAATGCAAATGTTTAACTAATTGGGTGCAATAAATTTCTGTAAAATTTTTTTGTTGTTCAGTCATTTGATTTTAATTATAATGCGCCTTTTCATGGGAGTTGAAAGAAAGAATTGAGATATTTAGGCTATCTTGTAGCCAAAGAAATTTTGATATTTCTGAAATTGAGGAAATAAATACTTTATAATTCCCAAAATGTTTATTATATTTAACATATACTTTTATATGACCTATATACTTATGTATTTCTGTGAAAGTTTTAAAACAGATTTTACTGTTATTATTTTTAATATTTTAAATCTATGATATCTTCTGAGATCATTAAAAAAGACTTAGCCATGCCCTGAATATTTTAGTAGGTGTGAATAAATAAGTTATTGTTATTTTAGCATACTATTATGCAGCATCATTCATATTTAATGGTAAATGTATGCTATTATGAGATAGAGTGGTCTAACTTGTAAATTTCTGTACAATTGCATTTATTTACCAAACAATGATGAAATATTATAGATGGATTGACAGTTTAACTTTCATTACTTTTGTGGTTGAGACTTTTAAAAAATATAAATAGTAGACTGACTGTATCTTTTGAATTTTCTGTAACCAAATACTTCATATTTTATAGCTTAATCTTTATGTATGTTTTGGAAGGAAGAATAATACCAAACAATTTGTCAAGCTGTTTAAATTATACACATAATTTTACAGTTATTTGAATGTGCCATCATTTTAGTGTTGCCTTTTGATTACCTGTTAATTGTGTTTTAAATTGGTTCTTTCATGAAAAAGACATTTATTCACAAAGGTATTTTTTACTATGGTTGCAGTTACAGTTAGGCTGGCATTGAAAATGCATTATGATTTCTGATTGTTTTAAATATAAATAGGAGTATTTTGACCGAAATTTCTAATAACGTTCTATGTTTAATTCTGTCACTGTCAATGAGCCTTAGTGACAAGATGATACTGTGTTCAAGTTTAACAGTATTAGTGTTGAGGGTCATTAAACCGAGCTTGTCTTTAGCGGTTGCATACTAAAATAGTCACTTAACAGTCCATTCCTTCTGAAAAAGTCATTGTTTTTATTATATTTTTTATTTGTATTTTTTACAGGGTATGAAAAATATTCAAAATTGAGCTTTTAAGAGGAAAAACACTTTGCTAGATTTTTTTCTAAATAAGCCTTCTCTCTTTTTTTTAATGTCAATTTTGATTAAAAGCTGAGATTTTTATATGGATACCTCTCCCTGCCACACATGCACATATATTTACCATATAGTTGAAAGCTGCTTATTTGGGTATGGTAATACTCCATAGTTTTTCTTACAATTTAATTTCTCTTTCAGTGGGGCTAGATAATTTTTTTAGAAGAAGTAAAATTTGGTGAGGAGATTGCTTAAAGAAATTGCCCTTTGTTAATAGAAGTTTTACTTAATTTTAGTGGGACTACTTTCCTTTTCAAATTGGAAAATATGCTAATGTTTGTTTTTTCCCTATTAGCTTCCTGTATGTATTCTGATGATGAAGACTCTGTACTTTCTATTTAGCATATTTTGGGAACTGATTAATGATTCTTGGATATTGTTCATGTAAAGAAAATATTTAATGACTATACCTGATTTCAACAACGATTAATGGCACAAGTGTCTCTCAAGTGTCCTTCAACATATGACTTACACTTGATTTCCATTTTAAACTTTCCTTGTCCACATGTTCATTTTCTATACCTGTCTTTATCTATTTTCTCTACTAATTAGTTAAATGTGGAATAATTTTTTCCTGTTAAAGTCATTTTTTTTATGGTTGTCCTATTTGGTTAGCAAAATTGCTTTGGTTTTTTTATGTGTTTAAAAGACAGAGGTATCCCTGGCTGGTGTAGCTCAGTGGATTGAGTGCAGCCCTGCTAAGCAAAGGGTCATCTCACTGGTTCAATTTCCAGTCAGGGCACATGCCTGGGTTGTGGGCCAGGTCCCCAGTAGGGGGTGTGTGAGAGGCAACCATACATTGATGTTTCTCTCCTTTCTTTCTCCTTCCCATCTCTCTAAAAATAAATAAATACATTTTAAAAGACAAAGGTAGCATTTTCTTTTATTTTAAATTTTTAAATTATTTTTAACTTTGTTGTTCAAGTACAGTCATGTCCATTTTTCCCCTACTACTCCCCCCCACAAAGGTAGCATTTTAAATGAAGTAATTTGTTTTTATATTCAAGTAAGGATTTTAAACGGCAGTTTTAAGGTGATTCTTTCTCCATTTAGTCTGTCTTTATAGCACAGGTAAGTATTTTAAGTCATTTAAGTGCAGGGTCTGACAGAATTAAAGCCTGCTTGAATGTGGTTGGTAGGGAAGTAATGTGGGCGTAATGATATATAGTTTTCATTTGCACATTTCACTCAAAATGTCATATGGCATGCTTGAGTGTGATATTGTTATGTGACAGAATTATATGCTTATTTTGTGATAAAAGATTTTGTAATAAAAGAGGCGTTATTTCTGCCAGATCCTGTATAACAAACAAACAGGTGTCTAGCCAGTAGATAAGATCTACTTGTAGATATCTAAACTGTTCACAGTTGCCACCAGCTTTCTTTATGCTACAGTTTTCCACAAGGAAGGGAATATGATCGGTAGTGGTGACTTCTCTGCTTAATATTTAAACATTATAATCAGTCTTCCTTTCATGTCTCTCTCTTTTGGTGATGTTCAGATTTTCAGAAAAAGAAATACCCCCAACCAAGAGTTTGGAATTTCCCCTGTTAGCAAAAAATAATTCATTTTCTCAATTCATTTATGCCTCCTTGTCCTTAACTTTGAAATTTAAAAATAAAATTGACATACGTAAATCTTTTTACTTTTTAAGTATAAAAATTAAACTAGTTTGGATAGGTTAAGAATAGTATAGGAAATGGAGAAGCCCAAGGATTCATATGTACAACCCATGGACATGAACTAAGGGGGAATGGTGGAGGGAGGGAGGGGGTAGGGCGTAGGAGATAAAGGGGGAAAAATTGGGGAAACTAATAGCATATTCAATAAAATATACTTTAAAAATTAAACTAGTTCTTTAATATCAGATTTCCTAAATATGTGTCAATGTTAGTAAATTATTTCTTGTTAAAATTTCATCTAAAACCAGCTTAGATTTTTTTTCATAAAATGAAGGAATACACATTTTGTAACTTTATAAATTGCTAATAAAATGTGTTTTTAATACCATACAATGTTTATGTTCACATTTGTATGTATTTTTAAAAAGTACTTTAATATTAATTGTCCTGGTATCCTCACTAAAAAGTCAAAAGTGCTGTTTTTCCTCAACTGCAAACATTGCAGGACATGTGAATACTAAAGTTTCAAATTGTTATTTAGCCTTCAAATTATATAGTGACTTCATTATTATCTCACAGATTCCACCATGTTGTGTTACAGATTATTATGCTTTAATCATATTTTAAAAATATTTATTTATTTATTTATAGAGAGAGAGGCAGGGAGAGAAATATCAATATATGCTTGCCTTTCACGTATCCCTACACTGGGCACCTGGTCTGCAACCCAGGCAGCTGCCCTGACTGGGAATCAAACTGGTGACTCTTTGGTTCACAGGCCATCATCACTCAATCCACTGAGCTGTACTAGCCAGGGCCATATTTTTTGTAGGAATGTTCATATGTCAACATATTCATTTTGAAATAAAAAAGTTTCTAAAAAATGCACTGTGACCTCTGTGGTTCAGTTGGTTGCCTGTTCCACAAAGTGAAGGAGTTACAGGCTTGATGCCTCATGAGTGCACGTGCCTGGAATATGGACCTGGTCCCTGATCAGGGTGCATGCAAGAGGCAACCTATCGATGTTTCTCTCCTTTTCTGTTTCCCTTCCCTTCTTTGTAAACATAAATAAATAAAATCTTTAAAAGAAGAGTTAAAAAACACTAATACAGATTTTGACAATGAGGAATTCCATAGTAATAGTGAGAAATTTTTATTTTTATTTCTGATAACATTTGTTGAAACAAAGTCTCAAGCTCTACTAGGTGAATTTGTGTTCACCACCATCCTGTTCTCACAAAAAAAATACCCAACATTATTTGGCTGTAGTCATTTAACTTGTTTTCCATATCAGCCTTTTAAATATGTTGTTATGTTTTATCAGTGCATAGATAGTTGTTTTGTAACTCTAAAGGGCATGTATTTAAACCTATAATCATATTCAGAATTCTTAAATAATTCTGTTATATTGTGCACAAAATGTAAAAAACACAATTTAAAAATTTTTTCTAAACTATGTTTGGATTGACTCACAGTATATTGGCCTTCTAAAAATGTGTTTTTATTTAGCAGTTTCTTTAAACCTGTTTTCAGAACCTCTTACAAGGTAAAACAATAAGTAGATTGTAGGATATGTGTTATAAATGTTCTGTCCGCTCATTTTAGAGATGGGCCATACTGAAGTAATGATGTTTTAGAACACACCTTCTCAAAACTCTTTCAAAATTAAAGTTTGAAGTAGTTCATTTGTGAGCGCATAGATTAGAAATCAGTGAAATATAGGTGTCTGTAAGAATGTGCCTATAGAGTATTTCCCCAAACACTCATTTGGACAGAAATAGTGAATAAGTATAGAAAATAGCAGTGGCATAGTGAAATTAGTAACAGATTAGGTAGGACTCAGGATCTTAGGTGCTACTCTGGTTTTTCCACTAACTAGCTTTGTTTCTTTGCCCAAGTCATTTCCCCTCACTTAGCCTGTTTCTTCATCTGTAAAATGACAGAATTGGACTCTAAGATTCCTTCTAGGTCTAACAAGCTTTTCTAATGGCTGTTTCTCTAAAGCTCCCTGGTGTAAGTGATCCTTGTCCTGATCATTCCTTTTTAAGAAACTCAACATTTTAAATTACTGATCTGCCTACCAGGAGGAGACTGTTTACTTACTTTTCCTGTTTGAGTGCTTAAAAAACAGACATTACTCATTTCGTTTCTAGACAGGATCAGAATTACTAAAGGCTTTCTTGTCTTTCTCTCTTTTTCTGATTTCTTCTTTGTGTTTGCATTGTTGGGCCCATTCCTTATTTTACTTTTGCTTTCCTTTAGTAGGTGAAGGTGTAAGGCATAATAAGGCATTGTCTTGATGTTTACTATGTGATTGAGAAGACTTAGCTTTGTTTGGTTTTGGAATTCTATTTATTCTCTCATGCACCAGTTCCCATCATCGTTTGTTTGTGGGTTTTTATCCTCCCTCCCGTATTGTTTTGCTTTCTCCCCCTCTCCCTTCCCTCCCTTTCAGGAAAATGGAGGAGTGGCTCCATTACTTCCAGCTCTGCCCAGGTTTTCCACCCCAAGAGTGGCACAGCCTGTGCCTCTAGTGCTTCTGATAGAGTCATGACTGCTTTGGATACTACACCTGCCCCAAGACGTAACATTGAGATTTCCGGGGCAGTACTTTGTTGCGTGGATGATTTTTCTCAGAAACGTCCTGGAAGCCTCAAGAAAGGAAACTTCAGAGCAAACAGAATCAACTAGGGATCATGATTATACATCCATCACATGCAAACCAGCACAGGTCCAGCCGAGGCCTCCAAAAATGATGCTTTGCCAGCCTCAGCTGGTTCTCAAGTGATGATGTCCTTGAAGTCTGTGGCCCGTGACTCAAGAGTTAAGGTAGTGGAGTTTCCCTTAAAGCATCTCACAGAAGTCTTTGTAGATGGGACACGTCTCACCTCAACATGTTTGCTGGCTACTGAGGGTAAAGGTCAGCATCAGCCCTTAGGTCCTTATACTTAAGTTCTAATTTTGAGGTGTAGATTATGTGATACTCTAGATTTATGATACAGTGGGTCTTTGACATAGTGGACTTAAGTCACCAGTCATAATTTACATGAGCTGATTTAGCTTTATTATCCTTTTTACTGCTTAATACACATCATTATACATGAGGTTTCCCCTTTGGTGAAAAGGTGTTAAGAGGGCAAGTCTAAAACATCTAAAAGAGTTACCTGTATTTTGCTGTGTATAATATACACTTGTGTTTTTGGCCCAAACTTTCAGGAAAAAAATTTATTTTAATTTTGAAATTAAAGTATTTATATTTATAGGCAAAACAGATGATCATATTCTAGGGTATTATTTTGCAAACATATATCATTGTTGCTTTCTAGAGTTATACTTTTAAAGCACAAAATACTTTTTATCAAAAACATTTATATAGATACGGAATTAGTACTATCCATGTATTAATGCACATCCTTATTGTTCCCTCAAAAATCTAGGCAAAAAGTTCACATCATACACGGCAAAATACAGTAAATTTTAGGGAGTTTCCATTACTCTGTGTATAACTTTCAATTTGGAGAAAAATGACGATTCTATGAATGTGTGATTTTCTGTTTCTAAAGTGGCTTTGATTGTTTTATGTATTATGATCTTAACTCAAGGTTTTTGATAAATTGTATAATTCTTCCATGTGTGGATCTCATTTCATTCTCCATGATTTATTAGTTGATGTAGAATTGTATCTTACTAACTCACGTATATCATATTTCTTAGATGATGACAGTTGAGCACATGAGTATGATTTAGTTAAGTTTACGTATTTTGACCTCCTCTTTAGTAGACATATTCTTAGGAGTCTAGAGTTTGAAAGGAGAAAAATTATGTGGTTTCTTACAATTAACAACAAAGTCTTTATAGGTCATACAGCCTTTTTAACTTTTTTGAACCTTTAAATATAAACTGAAGCCAGGTGATTGAACTAACCTGTGGAGTAACTTAATTAATAATTGTACTTTTGTTGGCTATTATTGTACCACCGAAATTGTGGTATAATATTCTGTAACTGCAAGTGAAATATGCTTTAGTAATTTGTAATTTAGTACTTGATGCTTTAAACTGCACACATGCATGCTAGCACACTTCTGTTTATCCCAAAACAGTGGTTTTATCAAAATTGGCTGGAGAAAGATTTTTCTTATCTCTGGGAAATGACAATGTGATGTGTATTAAAGATGGCTTCAGAGAGTTTTTTCAAAAACATGTTTTCATTAAATTTAAAGAATCCCCCCTTTATTCTTTTTATTTTTTTTATTTTTAAAGGTTTTATTTTATTTATTTTTTAGAGAGGGGGGAAGGGAGGGAGAAAGAGAGGGAGAGAAACATCAGTGTGCGACTGCCTCTCGTGTGGCCTTCACTGTGGACCTGGCCCACAACCCAGGCATGTGCCCTAACTGGGAATCAAACCAGTGACTCTTTGCAGCCTGCAGTCAATCCACCCCCCCTTTATTTGAAACTATTTCCTAATTTGTATAGGATGTGTTGAAATAATTCTTCATTTTATAAAATGATTAAAGTAAATGATATTTGGATTTACATTTTCTTTTGGCAAAAAAAAAGTTGGCAATCTTTTATCAGTCCACATGTTAAAAGTTTATTTTGTGCAATTCAAGTCAGAAAACCCTGGATTTTGAAGTTTAAGAGCAACATTTTATACCTTCAGTCTAGTACAATTTGAACTAGAATGATCTACTCCCCTCTTTATTAAAGTGTAAATCATGGCTGAAAATTTCCGAAATGTAAATTCATCTATGGTTCCCGTTAGCACATGGTGACTCTATGTTATCTTAATATTTCTGATTCCTCTGTTAAGAAAGGGGCTACCAGGCCCTGGCTGGTGTAGCTCAGTGGATTGAGCACCAGCCTGTGCACCAAAGCATCACCAGTTTGATTCCCAGTCAGGGCACATGCCTGGGTTGCAGGCCACGTCCCAGTAGGGGGTGCACGAGAGACAACCATACACTGATGTTTCTCTCCCACTTTTTCTCCCCCATTCTCTAAAAGTAAATGAACAAAATGTTTAGAAAAAAAGCAAGAAAGGGGCTACCAAAAGACCTATAATAAGGATTTGAAGAAGTGATTACCTGTTTTGATTTTTCTCTTCCTTTAGTGCAAACATGGCCATTTATTAGGAATATATTGTTTTTAAAATGAGATGGCATTAAAGAAGTACTTTCTTATACTTTTGGCAGTTAAGGTTTAGTTAGCATATTGGTTTTTGAGGAGCATCTTAAGAAATTTGAATATGGGTACCACTGTTGCCCTGTCTGCTTTTTTTGAAAGTGAAAACTCATTATAATTTTTGTTCTTTTACTATGTGTGTAATTAATAGCACTCATACTCCTTCTCTGCCCTAGCTTTAATATTATTAGGGCTTTCTGATTGCTTCAATACTTAATATTTAGTGTGTGCTTTCATTTGGTTAATAGAATTTATGAAGTAAATTGAAATTTAAGGGCCAAAAATATTATCCCTCAGTTTGAGGCACTGTTTCATAATGAACTAGTTTATTACACATTGATTTTCTAAGAATATGTTTTGCTGTTTAATAAATCTTCTTGCAGAGTTTTGTCTTGCAGTGCTATTTGTGTGAATAAGTAAATTTACTGCTGTAGGCCTGTGTGATACTGTAGTTATTGGCTAATGGCAGCGAAGGGAGTATAGGCTGGAAGGTTAACAATGATGAAGTTGAAATTCATCAAAACAGTGGAGATGTTCTTCAGAATTTTCAGTATGTTATAGAATTACCTCAAATTGTGAAGATATCAGTGCTAAGAGCATTTTCAGAAGTTTTGGTTATTAGCTTAGGTTAAAACATGGTTTTGGTAATCTTTTATTTATAATATAAAATTGTCTATTTTTAAACAGAATGTTTTGTTTTTATTTTAATTTGTCATGATTCATCTCCAAATATAATTTTTTGTTGTCTTTTTACTCTCAAGAATTGCCAAGAAGATGCTTTTGGAAGAAATTAAAGCCAATCTTTCTTCTGAGGATGATGGATCTTCAGATGATGAACCAGAAGAAGGGAAAAAAAGAGTTGGAAAACATAATGAAGTAAATCCAGGAGATGAGGGTGAGCACCCCAAAGAAAAGTATAGGATGCCATAATTTGATCTTTTGACCAGTTCAGTCTTTTAAGACTATGTGGCCATAGCATTTCTTAATCTATGCATTTGAAGTTTATAAAAATATTTAAAATAGGACTTACTACCTTTACTTTTTATAAGTATGTAATAATAATTGTGCATGTTTTGTCATTTACTGTCAATAAGCCTGTGACTTTAAAGCAAAGTATTTTTACCTTTTAAAAATCTAAAGTATGATTCCTGGCTGGGTAGCTCAGTTGCAGATTTGGTCCCTGGTCCAGGCACTTACAAGATGCAACCAGTGAGTGCATCAGTAAGTGGAACAACAAATGGATGTTTCTCTGTTTCTCTCTCCCTGTCTCTCTCTCTTTCTCTTTCCCCACTTCTTCTCTCTAAAATCAATAAATAAAATTAAAAAGATTTCTTTTTAAAAATCTATAATATGTATTGATGATATTTAATCAATATTTAATAATTAATAGTAATAGATCAGGTCTAATGTATTGTCTGATCTCACCAGTGATACCCAATTAAGTATACAACTCTGATCTTTTTCCATAAATCATGATAACTGGCAACAAACAATAGTTTCATAAAATGTTTTAAAAGATAAAAGTCTAAAGGTTTTACTGATTTATTTTCTACATTTAGAAGTGAAAAATCAAGTCAATTCTGAATCAGATTCAGATTCTGAAGAATCTAAGAAACCAAGATACAGACATAGGCTTTTGAGGCACAAACTGACTGTGAGTGATGGAGAATCTGGAGAAGAGAAAAAGACGAAGTCGAAAGAGCATAAAGAAGCCAAAGGCAGGATTAGAAGGAAGGGTAAGACATTTTAAATCTTGATTGTAATGAACTTACTGGTTTTATAAAGTAATTACAGTAGCTCAATTTAAGTATATCATCTCCAACAATTGACCACCTATATTAAATGAGTGTCAGCATAGTGGCAACAACTGTCCTCTTACATGAGAGTGAAATAAAAACTGTAGACTGGGAAGAGAACCTAGAAACTTAAGAGGTGATGCATATAATATTTTAACGTTTAGCAGTCATACATTTACTTTAAAAAGATAAATAAATATGATGACAAATAAAATATATTTAAAGGCTATGTAGAAAATACAGGATTTCCTATAACTGCAGGAAGAAACAATGCTTTCCTAAGAAAAGATAGCAGATGCAGTTAGCTGGGGTAAATTTATGCAAGCTTATATGCAAAACATACATGTAGTCACATTAAATTTTTATTACATTAAAAATCTGAATCCTGCATTGAGGGCTTCCATGTTTTACAAGCATCTCTTATATTATTCTGATAAGTAGCCAGGTTTGGCAGTCATTGGTTTAGTATGAATTATTGACATTAATATTATAAGAAATTACAGCACCATGAAAGATGTCTTGTACAATAGAAGTATTGTATAATGTGGCACAAAGAAGGATTTCTTTAGCTTCTTGGAGGGTGGAGGTTATCCTCAGAGAAGACTTCATAAAGATGAGGAGGTTCACCTAAGATACCAAGTTATAAATGGGGAGCAGGTAGATATGTGGTGAAGATTTATAATACAAGCAGGGGAAAAGTGTTAAAAGCTTGTGCTAAATGTTTGGTAAATGATGGAGGGGATGTAGTTAATATGGTGGGGTGGACAATAAGAGGGAGTAGGGAGAGGAGGAATAGAAAATGAGGCTGGGCCAGTGTCACAGACCAGATCCTGGAGACCTTGTAAGCCTGTGTTTCTCATACCAGAGTATTTGGCAGTGGACCCGTAGGTACATGAGGCTGTAGAATAAAACATGGGACACCTGTTTGGTTTGCTCTTTTTACTTGAGAGTTGGGGGAGAATATTCTTATATTAAATAACCACATGTATATTGTACAATTAACTGTTAAATTTCCCTAAGAAGTTTGGCTAACAAAAAGTTCAAGAGAAAGTTTTTTGCTTTTTAGGGCATATTGTGAAGACCACTACCCACCTCTTAGGCCAGATGAATTCTTCTTTGCTACTAGGAAAAGGAAAGCATTTTTGGAAGTGACTGAGAAGTACAATAGGCTGTAACAGGCTGAAGAGCCATTGAAAGGACTTTAAAAATTTTTTACATTTAAACAAGTATGTCATTAGTTTTTATATCATAGCTGTGTTGAGATGTAATTTACGAACAGTACAATTTACTTACAGTTTTACAGTATATAATTAAGTTACTTTTAGTATATTAAAGAGGAGTGTTCTACTACTAAAAAATTTTTATTTGAGGAATACTGTATGTTGCATTTTGTCATGTATAATGCGCATCCATGTATAATGTGCTCCCATGTTTTTGGTTCAAACTTTCAGGAAAAAAATCTTTCATTTTAATTTATTTTTTTTTAAAGATTTTATTTATTTATTTATTTATTTTTAGAGGGGAAGGAGAGAGGGAGAGAAACATCAATGTATGGTTGCCTTTTGTGCATCCCCTGCTGGTAGTTAGCCTGCAGGGAACCGGCCTGCAACCCAGGCATGTGCCCTGACTGGGAATCGAACCGCGATCGTCTGGTTCGCAGGCCCGTGCTCAATCCACTGAGCTATGCCAGCCAGGGCCATTTTAATTTATTAATTAAATTATATATTTATATTTAGAAACAAAACCAATGATCATATTTGAGGGTATTATTTTGCATACAGGTATCATTATTGCTTTCTAGAGTTACCCTTTTAATGCTTAAGCATAAACAAAAGAATTAAAAACATTTCTATAGATAGGTTTATGTAGTAATTAGTGCTACTCACGTATAATGCACATCCCTTATTTTTCCCTCAAAAATTTGAACAAAAAGTACTCATTATACATGGCAAAATATCGTATACAGAAACTGTACATTTCATAAATTGACAGCTTAAACACATTTGGCACCTACATGAAGGCACAGAGGACATTCATTACTCAATTCCAACCTCAGCACAACCCAGTGAAGGATGTAAGAAGATCAGATTAGTTGCCTGGTGTTCCGTGGGACTGAAGGCTTTGAGTCTGTTTTGGGGAGGATGTTGCTATAGTTGATGCCAAGTGAAGAAGAAGACTTGAGTTACATAGGAGATTGAATTGTTATTAGCTGATATTAAAAATAAAAGTCTAGGATGACTGTCAGGTCTTTGAGGTTGTCATGGTATATTTTTAAAACCTCAAAACTAGTTGATGGGAGAACTGGACAGCTAGGTGCAAAAAAATGAAACTCAAGCACCAACTTACACCATACACCAAAATAAATTCAAGGTGGACAGAAGACTTCAATATAAGCTGTGACACCATTAAAGTCCTAGAGGAGAACATTGGCAAGGAAATCTCAGATATTCCACACAGCAACTTTTTTACTGATATGTCCCCTAGAGCAAGGGACATAAAGGAAAGAATAAACATATAGGATCTCATCAAAATTAAAAGCTTTTGCACGGCTAAAGAAAACAGTATTAAAATGAAAAGAGAACCAACTGTTTGGGAAAACATATTTGCCAATGATACCTTAGACAAGGGTTTAATCTCCAAGATATACAAAGAACTTACTCGACTCCGCTCTAAGAGGACAACTAACCCAATTAAAAAGTGGGCACAGGACTTCAACAGACACTTCTCCAAGGAGGACATACAGAAGATCCAGAGACACATGAAAAGATGCTCAATATCGCTAGCTATCAGAGAGATGCAAATTAAAACCACAATGAGATACCATCTTACACCGGTCAGAATGGCCACCATAAACAAAGGAACAAACAACAAGTGTTGGAGAAGATGTGGAGAAAAGGGGACCCTAATCCATTCATTGTTGGTGGGATTGCAGACTGGTACAACCACTGTGGAAAACAGTATGGAATTTTCTCAGAAAACTGAAAATGGACCTACCTTTTGACCCAGCAGTTCTACTGCTGGGATTATATCCTAAGAACCCTAAAACACTAATCCCGAAGAACCTATGCACCCCAATGTTCATAGCAGCACAATTTACAATAGCCAAGAGTTGGAAGCAACCTAGGTGCCCATCAGTAAATGAATGGATCAAAAAACTATGGTACACGGGCCTGCGAACCAGAGGATCGCAGTTCAATTCCCAGTCAGGGCACATGCCTGGGTTGTAGTCCAGTTCCCTGCAGGCCAACTCCCAGCAGGGGATGCACAAAAGGCAAATGTTTCTCTCCCTCTCTCCTTCCCCTCTAAAGATAAATAAATAAAGAAAATCTTTAAAAAAAAAAAAAAAAGCTATGGTACATAGACCCAATGGAATTCTATGTAGCAGAAAGAAAAAAGGAGCTCCTACCCTTTGCATCGTCATGGATGGAACTGGAAAGCATTATACTGAGTGACATAAGCCAGTTGTTGAAAGACAAATACCATATGATCTCACCTTTAACAGGAAGCTAAACAGCAAAACAAACAAACAAGCAAATTATAACCAAAGACACTGAAATAGAGAACTGGGGGACAGCGACCAGAGGGGAGAGGAGAGGGAATTTCAGGAGAAAAGGTGGAAGGATTTGCAGGAACTAGTATAAAGGACACATGGAGAACAACTAAGGGGGGTGGAAATGGGAGGGAGGTGGGGAACACTGGGAGGGTGGGCTGAGATGGGAGTAGAAAACAAAACTGTATTCGAACAACAGTTAAAAAAATAATTGAGATTGCGTAGTGGATCTCTGTAATGTGCAAATGGAGGGCTAAGCAAAAAAAAAATCTTGGATTGCTGAACATTTAAAGGTCTTTGAGCAGTAGTTACCCATTACAGAAACAAAGGATGAGGTCCCCCTCAACATATATAGATATTTAATATGTCATGAACATTTCTATGTTAATAAATAAATAATAGTACATCTTTTTGTGAATCCTTATCTCATAAATTTCTTTGCAGCAAGTTACATAACTATGAATTCCTTTGCATCTTAAATAAAAGGATAATTACTGATTTTTGCCACAGGGGTTCAGCTAAGATAGAGTCCTTTAGTGGGCACAATTACATTTGAAATGCTATATTAAAACCCAGCTTTTCTGTGACCTATGTTTTCACTGTCTTCTGTGGGTAATTTATTAGCCTTGTGGTTTGTGTGTGTGTGTGTGTGTGCATGTGTGTGTGCGTGTAAGGGAGAAAATTAAAATCACATCATTTGTGTTTTTAATATGTATTATGATTGCAGTGATTCATACTGTACTTGTAATTGAGTGATTTTCCAAGTTTTGCGTACTCTTGTGTCCTTCTATTGTCTGGAAACTTCAGTTGGGCAGTAGGAAGAATTTAAAAGACTATAGCTTACTTATTAAATCAAGTACAACATACAAAATTTAATTTTCACCTAAATTTGCAAAAGTTCTATAAGCTCTTTTGATGATGTTTTTAAAAATGTAATCATTGCCTTTGTATTAAATGATATTAATGTTATTTTTCTATAACAGAAAAATGAAAGAACAACTTTCATTTTGATCTCAGGTCATGGTAAATCTTTTCAAAAATTCTTATTTTGAGATATTTCTCGATTTACAGAGATGTTGCAAAAATTGTACAGAGTTACCACATACATTTGAGTGAGCTTCTCTAACCCCTTATATATATTAGATAGTACAGTAATCAAAGACAGGAAATGAACAGTGATGGACACATTACTATTAACTAAACCAAGTGTTGGCAAATGACACCAGTAGTCTAAATGTAACCATCCTCCTGTTTTCAGGAACAAAGTTGTATTGCCACACAGTCATACTTACTCACTGGTTTCATGTATTTATTAAGGCAAAGTTGGGTACAGATGAGTAGTTGCAACAGAGACCATATAACCTACAAAATGGTGAATACTTACCATCATACTTTTTACATAAAACGTTTTCTGACCTCTGAAGTAAATATAGATAGATCTTTGTCCACTAATGTCATTTTTGTGCTTCAAAATCCAATATAGGACTCCTGATTGCATTCAGTTGTAATGTTGTCTCCAAATGTGACAGTTCCTCTGTCTTTTCTTTCATGACCTTTACACTTTGAAGAATATTGAGCAGTTATATTCTAGACTGTCCCTCTGTGTCTATTTGTTTAATATCTTCCTATGATTAGATTGAGCTTATGCAGTTTGGCATGAATACCACAAAAATGATAGAGAATCCTCATTGTATCATACCGGGTAAATGATGACAATGTCTTAGTACTGGTAATGTGAAACTTAATTACTTGGTTAAATTGTTGTCTGCTGTGTTTTTCCACTGTAAAAAATATTTTTCTATTGATATTTAATGAGTATTTTGTAGGGAAGTACTTTGAAAATCTGCAAATCTTCTGTTTCTCATATTAGCCCATTAATTTTAGCATCCTTCTTCCCTGAAGCAGTTTTTTAGTGTGATGTTTGTCTAGTGGTAATTTTCTATTTCTTTCATTTCTTCTACATTTAATAATTTTAAGGAAAAGCTGTCTATTTTCCTCTATTTGTATCCCATTACTTATAGTAACATGGACTTAAAGCTACTTATTTTACTCTATTCGTTATACTCCAGTGGTTCATTCTGTTGCTCAAATTGTTACAAGTTTGGCTCATGGGGAGGTCCTTCCAGTTGGATCTTGTGTCCTTTGAATGTGCCTCCATCAATCACTTTCTGAACACTGCTTTACTTTCTGGCATCATACGATATTTCAGACTCATCTTGTATTTTCCCTGCTTGGCTTCCTATAGCCAGAAAAAATGGGTTTTCTGCTGGGATTTTACATGCCTGTGTCATAGTGACAATTTTGGTGAAGAAAAATAAAATTTTGAACATAGCCCTGGCTGGTGTAGCTCAGTGGATTGAGTGCGGGCCTTCGAACCACATGATCACAGTTCGATTCCCAGTTAGGGCACATGCCTGGGTTGCAGGCCAGTTCCCAGCATGGAACTCACAAACTTTTTTGAAGATAAAAAAATCAGGGATTTCCCTTATATTCTTGTGATATGCAAGGCCCAGCTTTTATTTCCCTGTACTGTAGCTAGAAATGGGGTTCTCCCAAAGTTCTGCCATAAATTGCGTTCTCTGTGTAGTTTTGGAATTTAACCTGCCGTCCTCTCTCAAAAGCAGGAAAGGAAGGAGGGAAAATATTATACTCAACAGCCATCTTCCACACCCCCAATTTTATAGGGATTATGATTCAAATTTTAATTTTAGTCCCTAGTCTATCTACTATTGTTTTCTTTTCAGAGTTCTTAGGTCATTTCTTTATGTATTCATAGTTTTTAGTTCACATAAATGACAGAAAGTCTATAATCACCCTTATTCCATCATGACAGTCTATTTTGCTTGTTTTGAATAACCAGAATTATTTTATTTTACTTCATTTACCTTTGATAATTTATGGATATATCTATTTCATTGACAGGTAAATTCTTGTAAAATTCATACACAGTTAATACTTATTTCAATGTAGAACCATAGGTTTATAGTCATAGTTGGGATACTTCTCAATTATTTTTATAAATACCATTTGAACCATTTATTGCTCTAATCTGTATTATATAGTACCCGTTAGTGTATATATTACAGACATTCTCATGGTGATCTAAGTTTTAATAGAAATAAGTTCTCAACAGAATAAATGAATTACATTTGTATTGGAAAGTATTTAATAACTTTATATGTTTTCTTCTTCAAGTGAGCAGTGAAGAATCTGAAGATTCAGATTTTCTGGAATCAGGAGTTAGTGAAGAAGTTAGTGAATCTGAAGATGAACAAAGGCCCAGAACAAGGTAAGTATTATATTGTTTTTTCAAAAATTTTAAGAAAATAATCTGAATAACCATGTTTAAATTATTCATAGAAAGTTTGCTATTACTAATATTTAATATTTTATCTGAATGTAATTGTTAAAATTATTAGTTTTAAAAAGTACATACAAATGTGTAATTGAATCACATGTGTTTTAAATGAGGTGAATTTTCAGTGTGCAAAAACACTTTTTTTAAATCCTCACCAGAGGATACCTTTATTGATTTTAGAGGAAGGGTGTGGGGGGGAGAGAGAGAGGGAGAAACATTGTTGTGAGAGAGAAACATCGATTGGCTTCCTCCCATATGCACCCTGGTTGTTGTGGGGGGAAGTTACAGTGTAGTAGATAAGAGACTCTATAGACAAACTGCCTCAGTCCAATTCCTGGCATTACTATTTTCTATTTGTAGGAAGGAATACCTTATGCTTTAGTTTCCTCATCTGTAAAATGAGCGGTTATAAAATAGTACTTACTTTACTGATTATTGTGGGCATTATTAAATTAGATGGTTTTTTTAAAGGGCTTAGAATAGTGCTTACTTGGCAAATAGTAAGTGTTCCATGAATGCTATTTACTGGTCTTACTAGTACTACTAGTATTACAAGAATTAAGATGTGTTTGTTCTCCTAGTATATAAAGCCACTGATCTAGATTACAGTTATTTAAAATTTTGCTTTGTAGCATAGTGTTTTAGAATAATGCTAACCAATCTAAATTTTTTAGTATCATTCAGAATAATGATCCTTTTATAATTTATTAAATGGGCAATCTGTGTATGTGTATGTCTACAGAGTGGTCTATACTTGTAAAAATTTTTTAAAGATTTTATTTATATTTATTTTTAGGGAAAGGGGAAGGGAAGGAGAAAGAGGGAGAGAAATATCTTTGTGGTTGCCTCTCATGTGTCCCCTACTGGGGACTTGGCTCACAACCTAGGCGTGTGCCCTGACTGGGAACTGAACCAGTAGCCCTTTGGTTCAAAGGGCCTTGAGCAGGCCGGTGCTCAATCCAGTGAGCCACACCAGGCAGGGCTGAAAGTCTTTTACTTTATTTAAAATTGGAATAAGGTGATAATAAGGAAATAGTATCCCATTTTTATAATCTGCAATTTTTAGAAATATGGAATATTTTATGTGTGTATTAGCACTTCATCCATCTTATTACTCATATACCAAATCTCTTTTGTGAATAACTTAAGATGTTGATCACTGGATAAGAACTGAGGGCTATCATTCTGGAACCTAGTGAAGTTATTTTGCTTTTTGGTTCATTCTGTAATTTTTAGGAATGTACCCAAAGGTAAGCAGTTCTAAAATAATAGATAATTCATTTAACAAAAGTCATCATGAAGTATTTTATTTTGCATTTTAAATGTTCCTTAGGTCTGCAAAGAAAGCAGAATTGGAAGAAAATCAGCGGAGTTATAAACAGAAGAAGAAAAGGCGACGCATTAAGGTTCAAGAAGATTCATCCAGTGAAAACAAGGTAATAATGACATTTACCATGTGCTTGAATTGTAACTGGTTCAGTAGACCATGTAAGTGTTACTACCTCTTTTGCATTCCATTTGTTTGTCGAATTTTATCAGTTTATTTCCTTCTTTTATACTTTTGTAGAAGGATTGACATATTAAATTCATAGAGGTGCAGAAGTATCAATTTTGACATCAATTTTTGTTTCTTAACTAAATGTAACTGAAATTTTAAGCTATTATAACTTATTATTTCACATTCTGAGGGGTATAAAATTGATGTGAATTGTTCTACTTTTTAAAGATACACAGTATTTTATTCTGAATAATTAATCACAAGGAATAAATTTTTTCTAGCAATAAAGTTAGCCAATTTGAGTTTTTTAAATGTAAATAGAATTATTTGAAGTGCAGGTTCTGTGTAATATGTTTATTATGCCAACAGTATTCTATTTTGGGGATGATTCTTTTTTTTAACCCTTTTAACCATTTATAAATGTACAATTCAGTGGCCTTAATTATGTTCAGAATTGCATACTTTGTACCTACTAAATAATAACCCCTCGTTCTTGACTACCTCTGGCCCATCATAACCTCTGTTCTATTTTGTCTGTGAGTTTACCTATTTTTAGGTAGCCCATATAAGTGTAGTCATATAATACCTGTCTTTTCATGTCTGGTTTATGGTCATTGACATGATTTCAGTGTTCACTCATGTTGTAGAATGTATCATAATTTCTTTTTTTAAGGCTAGAAAACATTCCATTGCATGTATACGACACACAGTATGTTTGATGGGCATTTGGGTTGTGTCCATGTCTGGCTGTTTTGAATAATGCTGTTATTAATGTGGATGTGCACATTTGTGTTTGAGTCTATGCTTTTGATTCTTTCTTTAAAAGATTTTATTTATTTATTTTTATAGGAAGGGGGGGAAGGGAGGGAGAAAGAGAGGGAGAGCAACATTAATATGTGGTTGCCTCTTGCATGCACCCTACTGGGTACCTGGCCGAAACGTAGGCTCGTGCCCTGACTGGGAATCAAACCAGCAGCCCTTTGGTTCACAGGGTGGTGCTCAATCCACTGAGCCACACTGGCCACGGCTCATGCTTTTGATTCGTTTGACTATAGTCCAAGAAGTGCAATGGCCAGTTAATGCAGTAATTATGTATTTAACTTTTTGAGGAATTGTCACATTGTTTTCCTAATGCAAGAGGCTGCAATGTCCTCACCAATGCTTGTTATTCTTTGTCTTTTTTTTTAAGTAGCCATCATAATAGTATTTCATTTGTGGTTTCAACTTGAATTTTCGTAATGATAAGTAATGTTGACTATCTATCTGTTAATGTGTTTACTGAACATTTCTAGATCTTCCTTAGAAAAGAGTCTGCCAGTCCCTTTCCCCCTCTTTTGGGATTATTTGTATTTTAATACTCTGCTTTTAAAAAAAAATCGTCATCAGAGAAAATGCTTATTGATTTTAGAGAGAGGAGAATGGAGGGAAATCGAGAGGGAGAGAACATTGATGTGAGAGAGAAACATTGATGAGTTGTCTCTTGCATATGTCATGACGGGACTGAACCTGCAACGTGGTGCTACTCCCTGACTGGAACTGAGCCCACTGTCTTTTTGGTTCAAAGGATAATACTCCTATCAACTGAGTGACACCATCAAGGACTTAATAATGTTCTTTATTGCAAAGTATAATTCTTTTTTTAAGATTTTATTTATTTATCTTTAGAGGGGAAGGGAAGGAGAGAGGGAGAGAAATATCAGTGTATGGTTGCCTCTGGTGTGTCCCTTGCTGGGAACTGGTCTGCAACTCAGGCATGTGCCCTGACTGGGAATCGAACCTCGATACTCTGGTTCGCTGGCCTGCACTAAATCCACTGAGCTACACCAGCCAGGTCTGCAAAGTATAATTCTGAAGCTTTTCAGTCTGTTTGGTCCACCTTTTCTTAGTTTATTATATATTTTAATATGAATTGGATAACTTATGCTATTTTGTTGTATTTACCTTTGATTATTTAATTTCCATAGAGTAATTCTGAAGGAGATAAAGAAGACGATGAAGAGGAAGAGGAAGAGGAAGAAGATGAAAATGATGATTCCAAGTCTCCTGGAAAAGGCAGAAAGAAAATTCGAAAAATTCTTAAAGATGATAAATTAAGAACCGAAACACAAAATGCTCTTAAGGAAGAGGAAGAGAGGCGAAAACGTATTGCTGAGAGGGAGCGCGAGCGAGAGAAGTTGAGAGAGGTAACGCAGTTTTTACTTATGATTTCTTTTGAACATGTGACTTTCATAGATTCATGGATATATTTCATTATTATAAGAATAGACTGTTGTAATCATCCACAGATTTTTTTTTTACTTTTTATCTTTTTTAAAATTTATTTAATTATTTTTCAAGTACAGTTTTCTGTCTATTACTCTCATCCCATCCCACCCCCCGTGCTCCCCCCTCCCTCCCATTTCCACCCTTCTCAGTTGTTGTCCATGTATCCTTTATATAGGTTCCTCTAAATCCCTCCCTTATTTCCCCTGAAATTCCCTCCCCTCTCCCATCTGGTCACTGTCAGTCTGTTCTCTATTTCAGTGTCTTTGGTTATATTTTTCTTGCTTGTTTGTTTTGTTCTTTAGCTTCCTGTTAAAGGTGAGATTATATGGTATTTGTCCTTCAACACCTGGCTTATTTCACTCAGCATAAAGATTTTTAATGACAGTTTTCATTAGGCTTTATTAGTATAATTAGGTAGATGAGAAGAGTTGCTGTTCTTGAACGATTACCAATGTGCTTACTTTGTATCTGAGATAGAAAAATGTTTAAATAAACTTTTTATTGTAAAAATTTTTTATCACATGTACAGATGGAGGGAAGAATTTTAGAAATATTTTTGTACCTGTAACCCAGCTTCAGTAGTTACCAACAGATGGCCAGGCTTGTTTTTTCTATTCTCTCACCTCAGATTATTTTTTGGAAGTCTTAGAAATCATATATAATTTGATTTTCCTTGTATATAATTTAGAATATATTGTGAAATGATAAAAATTTTTTAAACATTACTACAATTCATGGAATTACTGCAATAAATCCATAATACCAAATATCTAGTTATTTAAAATTTCTTCCTTTTCCTCAAAAACACTAATGGTTTCTAAAAAAACTTGGTATGAACCAGAATCCTAAGAAGGTCTTAGTGCATGTTATGTTACATTTGAATGCTCTGTCTCTTAAGTCTTTTTTAACCTCAAGTTTTCCTTATAGTTTATTTGTTCAGGAAGCCAGATTATTTGTATGGAGTTTCCTATATTCTGAGTTTTGCTGGTTGCTTCCCTGTGTTGTATCTTTATTGGTTCCTGTATGTCTTATTAAGTGTTAGTTGTATATAGAGGCCTGATCAGATTTACATTCACTTTGTTTTTAGCAAAAATCCTCTTGGGCGGTAACATATACTTCCTTTTACATTACAATTAGAAGTACTTTAAATCTGGTCTGTTTTTGTGATGTTAATTTTATTTAAAAAATTTCAACAATTTGGCAAATAGACATTAAAATCCTATATTATTTTTTTAAAGATTTTATTTATTCATCTTTAGAGAAGAAGGGAGGGAGAGAGATGTCAATGTATGGTTGCCTCTCCTGAGTCCCCTGCTGGGAACTGGCCTGCAACCCAGGCATGTGCCCTGACTGGGAATCGAACTGAGATCGTGTGGTTCGCTGGCCGGATCTCAATCCACTGAGCTACACCAGCCAGGGCAAAATCCTGTATTATGATAATTTAGTCATTCTGATTATTATTAGTATATGTATTGTATTTGTGTTTCACATAATCACAGTCACTGTGTATGGTATATGCTATATTTTCTTCTCCCTTTTATTTCAATTTAAATATATAGCATCATATTCTATGTAGTTTTAACTGGTTTATCATGTTTATTTTCTAATTAAATATTTATGTTTATTAAATTGAATATGCAGGGATGGGCAAAAGTAGGTTTGCAGTTGTAATACAAATATATAATTAATAAATACAATATAAGAATAAACAGTGTGTTTCATGTAATGACAACTATAAACCTACTTTTTCCCACCCTGCTTAGTTCAACTCATACATTACAGTAAAGGTACATTGAACAAATTAACAGATTTCTGTTGTGCCTGGATTCTACTCAGAGGAAAGAACCTTCAGTTCTTTGCTTTTACCTCTATGTTTCTGTTTAATATGCTTATGCTATGTCTTTATTTCTCATTGCATTTTTAGGAAGTTGTGGAATTAGCTCTCATTTACTACACAGCAACGATAGAGTTTCCTTTTCCCATTCTCTCAGTATGATTATATCATAGTTCTGGTTAAATCATTAATCAGTGTTCACATGACTATAACTATGTAAATATCCACAGGATGGCTACATAGTGCATATTGCATGTGTATCTCCTACATGCGCACCTACGTGTGTGTACATCCACATGGTGTATAATGATTACATTCTTTTGTATGTACTTTTTTGTATGCATTTCTTAGAATTAATAATGTTTTGGGGTTTTTTTTCCTATATACTTAGTATGAATTCATTTTCCCTCTTTCCAGCAAAACTCTGTATGTGTCGCTGGTTTTGAATGTTGTAAATTCTAAGAGTCTCATCTCAGCTTTTTCTTTGTGCCTCTGGTGGTAAATTTTATGTCTCCAACTATAATGTCTTACACCTGGTGCCTGTGGGTTTATAGTTGTCCCTTTAGGAAGTGATGCAAATCCAGCCCTACTTGTAGGTCTTCATTCTCTCAGGAATTTATGTCCTTTCTGTGCCTGCTCTCCAGCGTCTGAAAATATTTGTTTCATATATATTGTCTACTTCTCTAATGGATTACAGCAGGAGGGTAAATTTGGCCCCTAATATTCAATGCATCATTTCATAATATACTGTACATCATGGTTCTTTATCGCCATCACCAGAAATTTGGCTCAGCTTTTTTTAAAATGTGTTTGTTAAATGTTTTTTTTTTCATTTTTTCTATTATCAGTTCAGATGTGGGGTATATTTCATGTCATTATTAATTCTTTACTCTAGCTTAGTTTATCATTTTTCTAAGTTCTCCTATTTCATTGCCATATATTTTTATTAGTTATATAAACTGTCTTTATAGCTTGAGCACATAAACACATCTACTTGGTGGTAATAAATGGGAATTTCTTTATAAATTATCTCCTACATTTGGGGAGAAGATTCACTAATCTCTAATCCTGAAGACGGCACTTACATCATCTAAATCACTAATAAACCTATGCTTCCAAAGTCTTAGTTAAAGCCTTGTGTATTAATTTTTATTGCTGCATTAAGAAATTACCACAAATGTTGCATCTTATGACAAAGTCAGTACCTCACAGTTGTAGAAGTCAGGAATTTGAGAAGGGCTTAGCTACTGGATCATTGCCCTGTTTCACCAAGCTGAAATTAAGGTGTACCCAGACCTGCAGTTTTCATCTATGACTTTCTGATTTTTTTCCCAGCTTACTTGTTAGCAGAATATGGTTTGATCATCTTTGAGACCAGGAAGAGTTTCTCTTATACATCAGTCTTTTAAATGACAGGATCCACTGAGGATAATCCCTTTGGATTACATCAGACCTAAATGATTAGTAACCCAATTATGGGAATGATATCCCATCATATTTACAGACCTCAGCCACACTTGGAAAGATAGGATTGTATAGGGTGTTTACACCAGAGGGTGGCAATATAGAGGGTTGGTTTATGATTCTACCTACAACACCTTGAAAACAAGATAAGACATTCAGGGCGTTTTCCATTTTGACTAATGGCTTTGCTGCAGGGATATGAAGCTGGGACACATTGAAAATTTAGTCTATGTCAGATACATTTTGCATACATTGCCTTATTTAATTTCCACAACAGCCTGTGAGGGCTGTTTATAGTCTCTCCAATTTACAGATGGAGAAATACTGAAGCTAAGAGAGTATGAGTAATTCGTTCATACAGAGTTTGGATCTAAATAGTCTGTGCTATATATACTCTCCCACAGTCTGTCTTAGTATTAATCTGGATTTGTATATATCATTCATAGGTTTATGTAAGTACAATATCTAGTCAGGTAATCTATTACAATTCTGTAGGTTGTTTTTATTTTTAAAAAATATTTTATTTATTTATTTTTAGAGAGGAAGAGAGGGAGAGAAACATCACTCAGTGGTTTCCTGTCACACACCCCCTACTGGGGACTTGGCCTGCAACCCACACATGTGCCCTGACTGGGAATTGAACCAGTGACCCTTTGGTTCTCAGGCTGTCACTCAGTCCACTGAGCCACACCAGCTAGGGCAGTATTTCCTTCATTAAAGTAATACTGTGTTATGGTTAAGAGGTTGGTCTCTAGAGCCCAACCTTCTGGGTATAAATCTTAGTGTTTTTGTACTTAATAGGTGTATGACCTTGTATAAGTTATTTAACTTGTTTGTTCCTCCGTTTTTTTTTTTTTAATTTGTAAAATGGGAATATTTGTATGTACCATTTGGAAAATGGGAATTCTTGAGTATACTATGTAATGGCTACACATTGGAAGAAGACAGCAAAAAACCTATGCATACATGTTCATGTGTATTTACATATTTTTAAAATACCTTGAAGTTATTGTTACCCATTTGAAATTAGAGGGTATTATAGGTTCTTGTCATACTTTTGAGTGTATGGCTTTCAAATCAGTGTTTCTATTTATTTATTAATTTCCCAGCATATTTCCATTGAGAGTCTTTTGGCATCTTGGGAAGAACAGTTTTTGTTTGGGACTGCCATTCACACTGCAGAACATTTATATTTACCTTCCCTTCCGCCTACATTAAGTACCAGTCCAGACCAGTCATTGTGACAACAAAAGTGTCTTTGTACATTTTCAAATGTCCTTTAGAATAGAGTTATTCCTGTTTTGAAGCCACATGCATATTCAAATTTTAGTGGTGGCACCATAAATTAGTTTAGAGCAGTTCTTTTCTCACAGCTCTACCTATAACATGTGTTGAGATATCCCCGATGCGAACTGATGTGCTACAGTACTGACATTCCCACAATCATTCAAAGTCTTGTGGAGGTTTTTAACATCTTAAAACACGTAAACTGGTGGTCTATCCTGGTCTTACTGAACCAGAATATTGGATGTGTAGTTTCAAAGTAGGTATGTTTTTAGTAAACATTTAGAAAAATATCTTTTAGTGAGAGTAATACTCCAGCTTGTTTGCAGGATATCTGTGAGTCTAACTGTAACTCCTTTTCTTGTAGGTGATAGAAATTGAAGATGCTTCACCCACCAAGTGTCCAATAACAACTAAGTTGGTTTTAGATGAAGATGAAGAAACCAAAGAACCATTGGTGCAGGTTCATCGAAATATGGTTATCAAATTGAAACCCCATCAAGTAGATGGTAAGAACCTGTTAGATGATTAAAGCATCTTAAATTCAGTTTTACCAATGTTTGGCATTTTCTCCGTGTCTCACATTCTGCTAAGCACTGGAGGTACATTGGTGAGCAAAACAAACATGATCCATGTCCTTATGGAGAATATAAGCAAATGAGGGAGGAGTAAACCGAATGATTGCCATGATGATGCATTTTAGAAAAGGGAAAGTAAGTGCCACTTACAAATGGGTGTATATGGCTAGTGGATTTCACCCAATCTGCAGTGGTTGCCTAACGTCAGCTGTGAGGTAGGGAGAGTTACAGTTAGCTCAAAGCCTTCTTCAGGCAATCTGATTTCAGTGTTTTGAGGTACATTTCTTAACGATATTCCTATATTGGTATTAGAATGATAACCAAATTATCCCTTTCCTCTCTTTGTTACTGTGATGCAACAACTGGCTAGCCCATGATATCTGTGTCTAATTTTAGTGTTATTTTCTTTTTCAGTACTTTTAGCAATTTTATGCAGCTTTAATAGTGAAGCTATCACTTGGATGCTATTAAAGAATAATCATATATGTTCACACTAGGTTTCTATTAGTTACCAACGTGATTGATTCTTTGAGGAAGATTGCTGACCATTTATATGACCATTAAGAACTAGTATTTGAGATTTAAGTGTGAATTTCATCTTTTGCACACTGAGGAAAAGGATTAACGCTTTTACCCTCATCGCGATGCTTGTTTTGAAGAATTGATTCTATCTCTTTGAATAGTTCTTTCTCCCATTTCCTGGTGTTGTCCAACATTGTTTGAGGTGTTTCCTCTTTATTATCTGCTGCTTTTAGTACCTATTGATGCTCTTGGTAGAGTGGGTTTCTTCTGTCAGTCCTAATCTTACAGTGTGGCTCCTTTTTAACTAGATCTTCAAGTTCAAATACTGGTTAATTGATGTCTAATAGTTGTGAAATATTTGGCACACATATAAAAGGCTTAAAAACAGATTTCTTAGGATCAGAAGTCAAAGTAAAGAAATGACTGCAAGGAGAGTTGGAACCTTGAGGTAAAATAGACACTTTGCTTGCACTGGTTAGGAATTCTCCCTCCATATTAATGCCCCTTGGTTTATTTATGTCAGAGAATTTTCATCATTGTTTCAGAAGTTATGTTTCCTTTGTCTTTATTTATATTTTTGTAGCCTTCAGAGTATTTGCCTGGTGAAATCGTCATCTTGGCTGTGTCAGTATAAGAGTATGTTATGTTAGTGCAAAATCAAAGTCCTTTTTACCATCTCAGCAACCTTTCTCCTTAGCATACTTTCTCATGTTTGGGTGTTTCCTGTTGATCTTGGTGGTTAAAGAATGCAGATTAGAAGTATTATGAACTCCTTCTAGGTTGCAGGTTCTATCCCTCATCAGGGCATGTCTAAGAGGCAGCTGATTGATTCCTCTTTCTCTCACACATGTGTGTCTCTCTCTCCCGCTCCCCTCCCTCTCACACTTTTTCTGCTGTCCAGTACTTTCCTGTTCTTCAGACTCCAAGATTCATTCTTATCAGCTATCAACAAACTTCTGTGATAGCTAAATGGCATACTGTCCTCTTCACAGTTTCTACTCTGGCTGTATTTTTCTTTTTCTTTTTTTGATTGTTGACACTATTACAGATGTCTCTCATTCCCACCCCCTCCCCCCTACCCCCAGTCCCTGTTCCACCCTTCCCCATGATGTTGTTCGTGTCCATGGGCTTTTGCATATGTGCATGTATGTTCTTTAGCTAGGCTCTTCCAGTCCCCTCACCCCCTCTCCCCTCTGAGGTCTATCAGTCTGTTCCATGTGTCCATGCCTCTGGTTTTATTTTGTTCCCCAGTTTATTCTGTTCACTAGAGTCCACATGTGAGTGAGATCATATGCTATTTATTTCCCTTCTTCTGACTCAGCCCCCTTTCTTGTGTAGTCTGTACTAGTGAATACAGGAAGAAATGATAAGTTGTCTCCTGTTTCCTGATTGACTCAATAAAGCTGAAAGTGTATTTGATAGAAATCTGTTTCTTCTTTGGATAAAGTGTCTAGCTTAGATTACTCATGTCTCTCTGGGCCATCGCAGGGAATGGAGAAGGTCTGCTGTGCTATCCTAGATCAGGTGAATGAAGGAAAGTCACCTTTTTGTGTGTGTTTTTTTTCCCACTGGCTTTTTTCTAGTTAAAGGGGTTATCCTCATTTACATTGAAGAGATTCTTTATTTGTTTTTTAGAGTTCTGTTTCTTAGATATTTTGGTAATGTTTTTGATCTGTTTATAAAGGAAGATTTTTAACTTGGGTCTTTAAATCAAACTTAATGAAGCTGTTATTTTTAGGTGTTCAGTTTATGTGGGATTGCTGCTGTGAGTCTGTAAAAAAAACGAAGAAATCTCCAGGCTCAGGATGCATTCTTGCCCACTGCATGGGCCTTGGTAAGACTTTACAGGTAAGAACATGAAGGTATTCTGTTCTTGTGCACTTATTAATTCAAGAATATGGGATTCTGTTATGTTCCTGCATAGTTATAGAGGCTGGAGATAAAGCAGTAAACAAGAAGAATAAGGTCTCTCCCCTAAGAAGCTTATACTGGTAGTGGTGAGATATTTTAATCAAATAAAATAAGAATATGTATTTTCAGATGGTAAATATTAAGGGAAAATAGAGGTGGGAAAGTGTCTCTTAGGAGGTGATATTTGAGCAGAGATCCTAATGAAGTGAAGGAATGGGGTTATAGGCCAATAAAAACTGCAAAGCTTCTGAGGGAGGAGAGAACTTCCTTTACAAGTTTCTAACAGTCTGTCCTCCTATATTAATGAGAACATGAAATATTTTTCACCATTAACACAATATATTTCTTTTTTTTTAAAGATTTTATTTATTTATCTTTAGAGGGGAAGGGAAGGAGAGAGGGAGAGAAATATCAATGCATGGCTGCCTCTCGTGCGTCCCCTGCCGGGAACTGGGAACTGGCCTGCAACCCAGGCATGTGCCCCTGACTGGGAATCGAACCGCGATCGTGTGGTTCGCAGGCCTGCGCTCAATCCACTGAGCAACACCAGCCGGGGCAACACAATATATTTCTGAATGGCAGTAATTGTAGCAGAGATGTGAAATTAGTAATATATGTGTTAATTTTAATCCATAAGAATTATTCTAGATTCAGAACTGTTTAAAATGAAAAAAGTACTCTGTAACGCAATTCTCTCTTAAATGGGCAGTGGTATTTTCTGAAACGTAGTGGGAATGTTCTGTAGAGACCAGGAAGTTAAGTAGATTTTTTGGTGTGCTTACTTTTTATAGTCATATTATTATTATTGATCAAAGATTCATGGATTTTAGAGTTGGGTCTTAAATGTCATGTAGTCCTACCCCCTATTTTTACATTACGATATCTCTTCCCCTGTACTTCTCCTGGTTTGGAAATTGTGAGCATTTATTGTTTAAAGCAAAAAAAAACAAAAAAAAACAACTATTGTAAGATTTGCTTGATTTATGAACTTTTTTGTGGATATTGAAATGGAGGTGGCATCTTAATTTGCTTTCTTGTAGGTGGTGAGTTTTCTTCATACAGTTCTTTTGTGTGAGAAGTTGGATTTCAGTACAGCTTTAGTGGTTTGTCCGCTTAATACTGCTTTGAATTGGATGAATGAATTTGAGAAGTGGCAAGAAGGATTAAAAGATGAGGAGAAGCTTGAGGTACTTTAATGTTTTATTACTAAAATAACTGCATGAAATTAGTATAGTAAAATGATTTTTCATTATTAACGATGCATGTTTCCAATGGGGTATTTAGTATTTGTACATTACTGATATCTTCCTTTTAAACTCTATTTTCCCATGAAAGGTCTCTGAATTGGCAACTGTGAAACGTCCTCAGGAGAGAAGCTATATGCTTCAGAGGTGGCAGGAAGATGGTGGTGTTATGATCATAGGCTATGAGATGTACAGAAATCTTGCTCAAGGAAGGAATGTCAAGAGTAGGAAACTTAAAGAAATATTCAACAAAGCTTTGGTTGATCCAGGTAAGATATTAACAGGCACTGAGAGGCGGAAGCAAGTTCAAGAAAAAATGAGGTTTATGTTTTATTTAACAAATACTAATTGAGCAACCACCAATAGCTGGTTTTGTTTAATTTATCGTTATCCTTCATTTGTTTCATTTATAGTTTTCCTTTTAAAAAAATCTTCCCTTGAGGATATGTTCATTGATTTCTAGAGAGAGAGGAAGGGAGAAAGGAGAATCAGTGTGAGAGAGAAACATCAATCGTTTGCCTCCCATACTTGCCCTGACCCAGCAATCCAGCCCATAACTTTCTGTTGTTTGGGATGATGTTCCAACCAATGGAGCCACCCAGCCAGGGCTTTTGTTTGTCTCTTTTTTGTTTCTTGATATAATTTTGTGAAGACATAATCACCCTTAATGTTGCCAGCTGTTCAGAATGCACTTGCTGAGTCTGGAAGTGTTTGAGGTTTTCAGAGTCACATGCCTGTGTCACAATTGCAGAGATTTCCAAGTGTCTGAATATTAGATGATAACAAGAGCACACTTTATACTGTGAAAACAGTTCTTAAGTTTCTTTGCCAACTTCATGTGATTTAGAAGAATTGCTGCATATATTTTTTCTTTTAAAGTGTCATTACTATGCAAGGTTAATAATTGCAATATTGCTGATCCTTATGACAATAATCTTAATGCTGCAAGGTCCAAATATTTGACTCATTGTTGCTACTAAGAAAAGCAGCAAGTTGTACTATCCACAAGACTAATTAATTTTAAACATTAATTTGTATCTATAATTTTTCCTTTTAGTATTCATCTTGTCCTATCTAATTACTTAATACACAATCGAGACTTTAGATATTTGTTCAGAAAGTCTAATTTTTCACTCCAAAAAATAACAATATTCTTTAGAATCCATGCGTTTTCCTCTTTTTGTTTTAGTTTATTTATTTGTATTTTCAGCTTTATTGAGGTATAATTGACACATTAAATTGTAAGATACTTAGAGTGCACAACATGATGATTTGATACACATTGTGAAGGGATTCCCCCTTTGAGCTACACATCTACCACCTCACATATTTACCTTTTTTTGTAAGAACGTTTACATTCTACTCTTAGAAAATTTCAGTTATTTAATACAGTCATCATGTTACACATTTAGATCCTTAGACCTTATTCATCTTACTCTTACTCATCTTCTAACTGAAAGTTTCTACCCTTTTGCCTCTTTTTTAGATGATGATGTAATTAAGGTGTACCAAAGTAACTTTACCATTGCAACAGTAAGGCTTACTAATATGTTTAGCTTTTTCTCATGATTAAAGTGGTTGTCTCTAAGTCCTGTGGCAGTTTCATTGTCACAGAAATACAAGCTAGTGAATAGTTTTGTAGCATATTCTTCACAAGGTTTCTTTGGAATGATTCAAAACAGTTGTTTCAGATGCTTAATGTGTTGACTTGTTCATGAAGAAATAAATAAATTAAACCTCCTAACATCAAGGGTAGTATTTGTTATTTCATGTAAAGAATGTAGTGCCATTCAAATGAACTTTATTTTGAAATAATTTTTTACTTATAGAAAAGTTGAAATGATAGTAAAGAAAGCTTCTGTATACCCTGTACCTATACCCCCCACCAATATCTACGGTAGTTTTGTCAAAAATAAGGAATTGATACATTGTTGACATGTTAACCAAACCCAAAACTATATTTTGAGTTTCCCCAATTTTTCTATTAATGTCCACATTCTGTTCCAGGATTCAATTGCATTTCATTTGTCATGTTTCCAAGATCTCCTCTGGACTGTGACAGTTTGTCAAACTTTATTTTTCATTATTTTGTCTGTCTTGAGGAGTACTGTTCAAGTATCCTTTAGAATGTTTACTAGTCTATACTTGTTTTTTTGTGATTAGATGAGGGTTATAGGTTTTTGAAATCATATATATATATATATACACACACACACATATATATATATATATATACATACACACACACACACACACTAGAGGCGAAGTACCCTTCTTGTCACATGATACCTGGAGTACATTAAATCTGCATGATATCGTGATGATGTGAACTTTCATCACTCGATTAAGGTAGTTTTGGCCAGGTTTCTCTATTGTAGAATACTGTTTTCACGTGTATTCTCTCTCCCATGCCCTGGAGACCACCAATCTAGTTTTTTTCTCAGTGGATTTGCCTGTTCTGGACATTTCACAAAGATTTTTCTGGACATTTTGTAAAACTGGAGTCTTACAATATCTGCCTTCTTTCACTTAGCATGATGTTTTAAAATTTTCAAGGTTTATCCATAGCGTAGCACCAATAAGTACTTTATATTTTTACACGCACATGAACACACAATATTAATTCAAGTTAATGTTTGAATTAAACAATGAGATAGATCTGATTGTGTTATTATATAAAATAATGACAAATTTCCATAGTGCAGCGAATCATTTCAGTCAGGCTTGAATTTTGAAACAGGAGATCTCTAAGCCTCTTTTCTAAATCCCTTTCCTTCTGCTCCCTAGAGCCTCATGGGTGTATTTTCCCTGTGCATTCTCTGAAACGATTTCCAAATATAGCTATTAAACCCTGTCACTTCATTTACATATCATTTGAATGAGTTTATCCAAAAAAAATATTTTTAAGATAAAACTATTTTAAACATGTACAAAATTTTAATGTTGGGAAATGTTACATATAATTCTATTTAAGTAAACAAAATATGGATAATATTTTACTTTTTATTGACCCATTTATTAATGAGTAGATTTACCTTTAGTCTTGTTTTCTACTTCTCCCTCAGATAGCCTTACTAAGGATAGGGCTCCCTCTCCTTCCATTGTCATGTTAATAAATAGTGCTTTTGAAGTTAAATTATAAAAAGCAGTGTACATTCCTAAGCAAAATACAACCAGAAGAAAGAAGTATATATTGAAAAGTAAAAGTTCCCTTCCTTCCTGTCCCACTCTTGTTTTCATGTAGGTCCTTGTGCAATTTTTTGTGCTTATGTAAGCGTGCATTTTGTTATTTTTACATAGATATAATTGATATAAAACATATTAGTTTCAGGTATGGAACTTAATGATTTGATATTTGTATATATTGCAAAACGATCACGAGAGTAAGTGTAATTAACATGCATCACTACACATAGTTAGATTTTTTTTTCATGATGAGTAGTTTTAAGATTTACTCTCGTGGAGGGTATAAGGGGACTAGTTGATAATGGAAAAGTACAGTGAAGATTCAGTTTTAAAGATTTACTTTCAGTAACTTTCAAATGTATAATATAGCATTGTTGACTACAGTTACAGTGCTATACAGCCCATCTCCAGGATTTATTTATTAAGGGGAAAATTATACCTTTTGACTACTTGCACCCATAATCCCCCCTTCTTGCCCCCATCTCTGGCAACCACCAGTCCTCTGTAACTATGAGTTTGGTTTTGCTTTTTTAGATTTCACTTAATTGAGTTCAGTCACCATTTTATCTTTCTTTGTCTCACTGTTTCATTTGGCATAATGCCCTCAGGGTATACTACCATGTTTTCCCAAATAGTAGGATCTTTTCTTTTTTTATGGCCGAATAATATTTTATTGTACATATGCACCACATTTTCTCTCTCCATTCATTCATCAGTAGGCACTAAGGTTATTTCCATGTCTTGGCTATTGTAAGTAACGCTGTAAGGATCATGGGAGTACAAATGTCTCTTTCAGATAATGATTTCCTTTGAATATTCACTGAAAAGTAGAATTGCTGGGTCATGATGTAGTTCTGTTTTTAATTTCTTTTTGAGTAACCTCCATACTGTTTTCCTTAAAGGCTATGCCAATTTACATTTTTACCAAATTGCACAAGGGTTCCCTTCTATCCATATTCTTCCCAGAACTAGTTATCTGATAATAGCCATGCTAATGTGTGAAGTAACATGTCATTGTGGTTTTGATTTGTATTTTCACAACTATTAGTATATTGAGGACCTTTTTGTGTGCCTCTTAGACATTTGTATGTCTCCTTTGTAAAAATGTCTATTAAGATCCTCTTCCCATCTCTTAATCACACTGGGTATTTTTTTTTTTACTAGCACGTATTTTATGTTGCAATGTTTGGAGGTTATTAAGGATCGCCTGGGGGTTCAATAATTTACTAGGACTCACAGAACTCAAGGGAAGCTGTTATACTCATGGTCATGGTTTATTACAGTAAAAGGTTACAAATTAAAATGAGCAATAGGAAAAATCACATAGTGCACGGCTCAAGGGAGTTCCAATGCTGATCTGTCAGTGGGATTATGCAGACACTGCTTACTTCTCTCAGTAATGATGTGTGGCAATGTACACGGAATATTGCCAAACAGTCATGCTCGTCTGAGCCTTGGTGTCTAGATTCTGGACTTAATCATCTGGACATAGTTGACCACTCACATGGGTGATTTTAGTCTCTAGCCCCTACAGAGGTCAAGAAGATGCTGCATTGCCTGAATATGCTATCTTTGCCACCTGTGCCATAAGTCATATTGTTAGTATAGACTATCTGCTCTGTCCTGAGCCATGGGTTCCCCCATCTCCCACAAGCAAAGCTCAGCTGAGCTCCACCTTCTGTCACTGTACCCTGACCTGTTACTTGAAATTGGTGTGTGATGCCTAAGAGGTTAGTGACTGCTGTCCCAAGCTCTTCACATACTTTCAAGGTTCGTACCTAGACATCTGCATCATTAATTTTAGTTCTGCATCATTCATTATACCATAGGCTTATTAAACCCCCTTCCACAAGCTTTTAGGTTGTTTTCAGTTTGCTACATTAACAGTGCTTCAGAGAATGTATGTCTTTGAGTACTTGTGAAAGTACGTCCTTAGGATAAATTCCTACACATTGAAATACGGATTAAAGGGTGCAAACATTTACACTTTAACAGATTTAGGTTAACTTAAGACTTCCCACAAAGAGTGCATGAGAATACCTGTTTCACTACACCCTGATGAATACTTGAGCATTATTAGATGGGGGAAATAATTTAAATTAGAATTCCTAAACCCCGGGCCACAGACTGGTACTAGTTCATGGCCTGTTGGGAGCTGGGCCACTCAGCAAGAGGTAAACAGCAATTGAGGGACGCTTCCCTGATATTGCCACCTGAGCTACACGTTTTTCCCTCCCTCCGTGCACCACCCCCACCCTCAGCCATGGAAGAATTGATTGCACAAAATTAGCCTCTGGTGCCAAAAAATTTCTGGACGGCTGATTTAAATCACTTGTATATAAGTATTTTTGGGGGGATAGGGGTTCGGATTCAAAAGAAACATGTAGTCTTTTAATACAAAGCTAGCTACGGACTTCCGGCCAAGGTAGAGGCGTAGGTGGAAACACTGTACCTCCTCACACAACCAGGTTTAAAGACAACAAAGTTTTAGTAACAAAAACACAGCCAAAACACAGAAAATTAAATTGTATGGAAATATGACAACGAACCATTCAGCCGGACCAGTAGGAGCAGCGGAGCCAGCAGCTGGTGGAGCGGGGTCTCCCAGGAAAGATCCTTTGGTACTGACCTAGGACTGTAGGCGGTGGTTGTCGGATCCCAGGCTTGGGGTGGCAAACACGCAGACCCAGTGAGGGTGCAAGGCGGCTGGCTGACTTCAGTCACACATTTGTGTGCAGATAAACCAGGCAGAGGAGCGAGCTGTGATACAGACCACGCAGGCTAGGGCTCCAGCGACGGGAATTAAAGCCTAAAAGCACCAATTGGAAAATCTTTCAGGATTGAGGTGCTGGGAGAAGCTCCCAGGCTCACAGTTTGTTGAAGAGACCCACAGGGTCCTGGAGGGTGCACAGGCCCACACACCTGGGAGCTGGCACCAGGGGGGCCTGGTTTGCTTGCAGGAAGCAGTAGAGGGGACCGAAATCAGAGAGCAGAACAAACGCCATTGCCCCTCTCTGACCCCGCCCCCACATACAGCGTCATAACCCAGCGACAGTGGTTGCTCCACCCTGGTGAACACCTAAAGCTCCGCCCCTCACATTACAGGTTCGAACAGGCCAAAACATTATGGTTTCTGAAGAACAGCTCAAAGCCCCAGAGCCAATTCTTCTAAGCAACCGAGAGATAGGCAACCTATTGGATGCACAGTTCAAAACTGGTGATCAGGATGCTCACAGAACTGGTTGATTTTAGTCACAAATTAGAGGAACAAAGGAATGCTAAACTAATTGAAATCAAGGGAAATGCACAGGAAACCAATAGTGATGGAAAGGAAACTGGGACTCAAATCAAAGGAATGGACCAGAAGGAAGAACAAAACATCCAACCAGAAAGGAACGAAGAAACGAGAATTCAAAAAAAATGAGGAGAGGCTTAGGAACCTCCAGGACATCTTTAAACATTCCAACATACAAATTATAGGGGTACCAGAAGGGGAAAAGTAACAGCCACGCGTGGAACACTTATTTGAACAAATAATAAAGGAGAATTTCCCCAGTCTGGCAAAGGAAATAGACTTCCAGGAAGTCCAGGAAGCTCAGAGAGTCCCAAAGAAGTTGGACCCAAGGAGGAACACACCAAGGCACATCATAATTACATTCACCAAGATTCAAATGAAGGAGAGAATCCTAGAAGCAGCAAGAGATAAAGGGGACAGTCACCTACAGAGGAGTACCCATCAGACTGTCAGCAGATTTTTTTAAAAGAGACCTTACAGGCAAGAAGGGGCTGGAAAGAAGTATTCCAAGTCATGAAATCCAAGGACCTCCATCCAAGATTGCTCTATCCAGCAAAGCTTTCATTTAGAATGGAAGGGCAGATAAAGTGCTTCTCAGAGAAGGTCAAGTTCAAGGAGTTCATCATCACCAAGCCCTTATTATATGAAATGTTAAAGGGACTCATCTAAGAAAAAGAAGATAAAACATATGAGCAGTGAAAGGACAGCAAACTCACAGTTATTAACAACCACACCTAAAACAAAAGCAAACTAAAAGGACAGCTAGATCAGGAGTGGAACCATAGAAATGGAGATCATATGGAGGGTTATCAACAGGGGAGTGGGAGGAGGAGAAGGGAAGAAGGTACAGAGAATAAGTAGCATAGACGATACGTAGAGAATAGATGGGGATGGCAAGAATAATATGGGAAATATAGAATCTAAAGAACTTGTGATACGTGGATATAAACACAAGGGCGGGGAATGGGGGAGGGGGTGTGCAGGGTGGAGGGGAATGAAGGGGAGGAAATGGGACAACTGTAATGACATAATAAAATATTTAAGAAATACAAACCTAGCTACAGATTTTAGCTGCTGAAACTATCAGTTAAAAGCACATTTTTCCTACTTGTGTAGCTGTATCTGAATACTAAATAATTTAATCAATCATACTGAAGCAGTTACTTTTCAAATCATGTGGAAGGTGGGTTTTCTGTTATGCCTAACAGATGGAAACTGCTATAATTTCAAATCAGTCTTTAAATGATATTAGTGTATGTTAACCAACAAGGAAATTTTGTATGTGGAGTACTTTGTCAAACAATACATGTGTTATTTTATTTCTTTTTAAAATATTTTATTTATTTTTAGAGAGCAGGGAAGGGAGAGAGAGAGGGAAAGAAACATCAGTGTGTGGTTGGCTCTCGAGCATCCCCTACTGGGGACCTGGCTCAGAACCCAGGCATGTGCCCTGACTGGGAATCAGACTGGCGAACATTTGGTTTGTAGGTCCGCAGTCAATCCACTGAACTACACCAGCCAGGGCACATGTGTTATTTTAATAAGATAAAGTTATATATATTTTTCACAAGAGTCATTCAACTGAGATATCTCTTATAACTTATAAAGTCTTCTCCCCCACCCCTCATACCAACGTAACAATCAGTTTAGCTGTCTTTATCAGTTCAATTTCCCCCCAGCAGTGAGTATTATTTGGCGTAAGTTAAATGGGAAATACTGTGTGATCTATAATGATTTGTATATTATTTCTTAGAATGTAACTTGAAATTTGTCTTTATGTATATATATGCATTTCTCTTATCCTAAGGTGGTAGTTTTTACTTGATATACTAGTACTGAAGTGCTAGTACATCTAATAGATACTCTTTTTCATTTATAAAAGATATTTGTTTTTTCAAATACTTCAAATATGTTGGTAGGATCTTTTCACCCATGTGATTATTCTTGTCTATTTTTGAGTAACATCTACAGTAGTACTTTAATACTGTACCACTGGGATATAATTAACACTAGTTTCTGCTTCATGGAGCTAATATAGCAGCAGGTAAAATATGACTATTTTCACTTAAAATTTTTTAAAAATTATTTATTTACTTATTTTTTAGACAGCAGGGAGGGGACAGAGAAGGAGAGAAACATCAATGTGAGAGAGAAACATTGATCTGTTGCCTCTTATTTGCTCCCTACCAGGGAATGAACTTACAACCCAGGCAGGTGCAGTGAGAGGGAGTTGAACCAGAGACCTTTAGCTTTGCGCAGTGATGCCCAACTGACTGAGACACTCTTACCAGGGCTAAAATATGACTCTTCTTACAAGAATGTTGTTTATCTTCCCACACAAGCAGCAGTATAAAAGGATTAACTTTATTTACTTAAATTGGTTACATTTTGACATTTGTTATATGTATTAATTAAGTGTTGTTTTTCTCTACATTTTTATAGGCCCTGACTTTGTTGTTTGTGATGAAGGCCATATTCTAAAAAATGAAGCATCTGCTGTTTCAAAAGCTATGAATTCTATTCGCTCAAGGAGGAGGATTATTTTAACAGGAACACCACTTCAAAATAATCTGATTGAGTGTGAGTTGATATGTGCTGTTTTGCTGTAGACTACCATGTTGGCTTTGCCACCTTGCCATACGCCTGTGTTCTATTTAGAGTAGTCTCTGACCATGATCTGTGTAAACCCAGCTTACCCTGCTGTGAAAGAATACCTTACATTTCAAGTGGAATTCTTTGTAAATAAGAATGATAAACTACAGTTAAGAGGTGTGTCATTGTGTTCAAATACATAGAATTTGAAGTGTGTCAGAAAGCATCAGAAGTCTTCATGATTGCCTTAAAGCAGAAATGCATTTATGAGTGTTCAGGAGATTTTGTAACAGAATATATCTAGTTTGGGGGTAGATACTGGTAGGCTGGGAATATAAGACAGAAAACTGTACTTGAATAAGAATTAAATAAAAATTTTAAAAAAAGAAAAGAAATACCAGGTGTGAATATTTCAGGAAGGTGGACGTAGGCAGGGAGAGCAGTGTAGAATCCATGTCAGGACAGAGTTTGTGGAGGTGGAGGACAGATGATGTGAACCCAGGGAATTTGAGTTGTGAATGTTCCTCATTTGAATTTGTGCACTAGTGCCACTGAACAAGGGACATGAGTTATTCAGCAAATTACAAATCAAAATTTCCTATTATAGCCTGTTATAGGAGCTTTTTGTTATTTTTATATTTCCTTTTATTTAGTGTATTTATAGTGATTTAACTGTTTTTTATTTGTAATGCTGTTTATTATTTCGCTTCAGCCTATATATTCTTTATTTTTTATCTGTTCTTGTTTTTCTCTTTTCTGTTACCCCACTTACAGAAATGCTATTTCTTATTGTGGTCTTTTTCATATAGGGTAACTGATAATTCTCTTAAGGACTTCTGGAACCAAATCAGTAATGTGTAATTTGATATAGTAGCTCATTCCATAATTTTATTGTTTTACTTCAGTATCTGTTTTTTTTCACAGACCATTTTTCCTGACTATAAAAATCATGGTTAAAATTATGATACTTGTTTTATACTTCATATCTATTATAAAGAATACTGGGTTAGAATAAAAAGTTCTTATGTATTTTTGAAACATTTATGTCTAGAATTTATTGGTTTTAATTTGAATTTCTTGTCCTGGTATGTAATCCAGTCCTAGATCAGACTTGTAACCAATGTTTAATCTACACTTGTTTTGGTGTTCTCTTTTGTAGATTAATTCTAATGCTTTCCATGGCATTCATTTCTTTGTTCTTTTTTTTTTTGACATGAGCATCTTATCAGAGATTTTTTCCTGAATCCTTTTTTGCTATTTTTGTTTTTAATCAATATTATCTTCTCTCTTAGATCATTGCATGGTTAACTTTATCAAGGAAAATTTGCTTGGATCCATTAAGGAGTTCAGGAATCGATTTATTAATCCAATCCAAAATGGTCAGTGTGCAGATTCTACCATGGTAGATGTCAGAGTAATGAAAAAACGTGCTCACATTCTCTATGAGATGTTAGCTGGATGTGTTCAGGTACAAATACATTTCATAGTAATAAAATATTGTTGCTTCATTATATTGCAATCCAAAAATGTTTTCTGAATTTACACTTTGTGTTTTCTTCCTACTTTTTCAGTATGTAGTTTCACAGTTAAATCTCTTTGCATTGTTTTTAAAAGTTTAGAAAACATTTATTTAAAAAAATTTTCATCGATAAGTTTAGAACATAATTCATTTGCCAAGTGTGTGGCTTCATATTTTAATACGTAAGTGTTCAGATTACTCAGTCTTAAGATAGGTAATGTGTAAATGGAACACAACTATTATGATTAAGAAATTTCTGTGCTTAAAAAGGTTGTAGGATAGGCAGTTATGACCTGTAAGAGGTGGCATTGGTAACATAATCCTGTAGAAACAGTCTTATTATTATCAAGTACAAACGAAAACCTGAATTGTCTAGTAGTGTTGTTTATATACCCATTTTCAGTGAACCTTTATTAATGAGTAGATAAGTATGTTGACAGTGAGCCAGCAGTTAGTGGGTCTCAAGATCTATAGTTTTACTTCCAACACTAAATACTAATGGTAGCCAAAAACATAGAGCAAATGAGACAGGCTGTACTTCTACCTGAATATACTGCTGTCATATAAGGCATAGTCATCCTGTTTGTTCAGGTTGGCCACAGGTACTAGCAAGTACTTGGTTTGTTTTGCTGCTACTACCTAGGCAGTGATTTTTCTGTTTCAGGTAGTCATTTGTGTCTTACACATCAGTGTTCTTTCCTATTTCTATAATTATGGTTTTAAGAGTGCTGGTATGTGGCTTGGTTTCTCAGTTGGGCAAAGCTTCCCCCTGAAGTTCTGTGTTATATCCTCTGGCACATTGGCACATCTTACACATAGAGCAACTCAGTGCACCTGACTTCCATTCATCAGTTTC
Organism: Sturnira hondurensis; assembly: GCF_014824575.4. NCBI lineage: Eukaryota > Metazoa > Chordata > Mammalia > Chiroptera > Phyllostomidae > Sturnira > Sturnira hondurensis. The sequence goes on along the minus strand of NW_028074901.1, from coordinate 18,187 downwards.
ACTATATGATTAAAGCAAGTCTCTTTGCTATCAGTGCCTAGTACATCCACTACCCACCTTTTCTCTTTTCCCTTTGATTATATATAGAGGAGACCATTTGGAAACCTAAATTAGTCACTTAGTAATATGGCCACTTCAATTTAAAACCTATGTTGCAGTATCTGTTTACCAGTGCATCATATTGTGTAGTCATGAATTACATTAACTGCAGTCAGACAGGGATCATTGTTTGATTAAAGAGGGTAAATATGTTTAAGAAGGTGTTTTCTTGTATGTTTGGTAATTTGTTTATCTCTATCTTTCAGTTGCAGGTAATGATAATTCCTAGGTCAGTTGATTCCTGTCATATTAGGTGAACTAACTTGCATTCTCTTTCTTGTTAATTACAGAGGAAAGATTATACAGCATTAACAAAGTTCTTGCCTCCAAAACATGAATATGTGTTAGCTGTGAGAATGACTCCTATTCAGTGCAAGCTCTATCAGTACTACCTAGATCACTTAACAGGTAACAAATACACTTATTTTATTGTTTTTATCTTCTCCAAAAATATGTTCTTTTTCTGTGGAATGCTACCTTGGTAATTTTAGCATGTCAGTTGTGCTTTATCAGTTTTGCACTTGAATAAAATGGGTGTGCTTTGTAAAAGCACACAATATTTCTAATCAAGAAACACTAATGTTGGCCCTGGCTGGTGTAGCTCCGTGGATTGAGCGCGGGCCTGCGAATCACAAGAAACACTAATGTTGTCAAAATAAAATTCAGGAATACACTGGTGAAAACCATATATATGAATAAAGACTTCATTTATCCTTTTATTTCAGGGAAATTATAAATATAAGTATATTAATAAAAGATAAAATTTCAGTGTATTAAAAATATCAACCACATTAATAATGAAAGACATAGAAATCAAATCCATGAAATCATTTCTCAGTTCTCAAATTGAGGAATGTTAAAGGGAAAAGCAAAATACAAGGCAGATTGTATACGATGCTCCCGATATTATAATAAAATTATACATAAATGCCTAAAATACACCAAAATGTTAACAGAGACTGTTTTCTGGATAGTTTCATGATGATGAACTTTCAATATATTTATTATTATTTTCTATAGGTTTTTGTGCAAGTACAATGAATAGGTATTGTTTTATCATCAATAAATGTGTGTGTATGTCTGTGTGTGTCTTTGGCTGTGTGCTCAAGGTTGTCAATGTTCACAGAACAGAATTTCTTCTCTGTCTTAGAGTGGGATTTCCTGTTTGTCACTTGATTCTGATACCATTCCCCAAGTGATGTGTCGGGTTAGAGGATAAAGTCTAGAAGGTTCCCTTTAGCCACTGTAGATACAATAATTGATCAAAAAGTAATGGAAGGTAGAAGTGTGCACACGTATTAAAATGGTAGTTTATATTATAACACTAGTTAAAGTGATGCTCTTTGTAACAGTAGTATATTTTACAGAGGACAACTTCTTTGCTTTGGGGAAAAATAGGATTTGAATGTTAGTATTTTATAGAACTGCTTTTTTGCTATATTACAAAAATAGAATTTTCTTGTTGACTTTAGAAGAAAATAACTTCTAATAAAGAATGTGTTTTTATTTGTATGTCAGTCAGAAACTGTAAGATTTATTATACCATCCTGTTTTGAATGACAATAATTATAGACATAATTAAGTAACCAAATATAGACATCCTAATGAGACAGTTACTTTGTAGTTTAAGAAAGAGGGATGTTCAGACCTCCCTTTCATTGACCTCTGAATAATAAAGGGTGCTAAATTTGATCATTTAATTTAATACATTTTCCATTAAAAAAGTTTTTAGGGTGTAGCTCAGTGGATTGAGCGCGGACCTGCGAACCAGAGTATCGCGGTTCGATTCCCAGTCAGGGCACATGCCTGGGTTGCAGGCCAGTTCCCTGCAGGTCAACTCCCAGCAGGGGACGCATGAAAGGCAACCATACATTGATGTTTCTCTCCCTCTCTCCTTCCCTTCCCCTCTAAAGATAAATAAATAAAATATTAAAAAAAAGTTTTTAGGGAAAGTGCTAGGTATCTTATTTTCAAATATTAGAGAATCAGTGTTCTTCAATAACCAATAGCAAAATGTTAATAGGTCTTACATAGATGTTAAAGTGTACTTTTTTGAAAGCAATGCAGTATTTAAGGATTAAGGTGGCCCAATTCTTTGTGACTTTAATTGATGGAAATAAATATCTAAAGCACTAATTACCAAAGCTTTGAAGATACAATTTTTAAGTTGTGATTTGGTGCCATAAATCTTTCAGTTAAGAAAAGGTCTGGGGCTTCCCCCTGACTAAATATGATGTTTTATTTCCTTCAAGTATAATAACCTGAATTAATAGCCCCTTTGGGAAAACTCCATAAAGGGTCAAATAAGTTATATTCTCACTACAAACCATTATAGTATTAGTCCCGAAATGGTCCTCACCTGTCTCACTTGGATTTAAAATGTTTGGTGTTTTATCTGTTATATATTCTAAAAAATCTTTTGTTTCTATAGTTGACTCTTTTTAGACTCTACTTAGTTTTAAGAAGTTCACTTAAATTTTGCTTTTTAATACTGGCAAAAGTTTGGTGTTAATTTCAGTAGTGATAATTTGTATTATTTACAGAATTAATGTCTAAGGGAATGACTTTTAATGAATTTCAAGGAAGTGAAAATCTATGCATTATTTTAAAGCATGCAAAAATGGAGCATGCTTTAAAATCATGAAATCACAATTCACTGAATGGGAGAAAATATTTGCAAATCATGTATCTGATAAGGGATTAATATCCAGGATATGTAAATAACTCCTGCAGCTCAACAACAAAAATCCCAAGCAATCCAATGAAAAAATGGGCAAAGGACTTCAGTACACATATTTCTAAAGAAGATATATGAATGTCCAATAAGATGCTCTACATCCTCACTAGTTATTAGGAAAAGACAATTCAAGACCATGAGATACATATCACACCTGATAGGATAACTACTATAAAAGAAAAAGAACCTGGCTGGTGTAGCTCAGTGGATTGAGCACAGGCCTGTGAACCAGAGGATCACAGTTCGATTCCCAGTCAGGGCACATGCCTGGGTTGCAGGCCAGTTCCCTGCAGGCCAACTCCCAGCAGGGGACGCACGAAAGGCAACCACACACTGATGTCTCTCTCTCCCTCTCTCCTTCCCCTCTAAAGATAAATAAATAAATAATTAATTTTAAAAAAAGAAAAAGAAGGAATGAGTATAAAGGACCTATGGATAAGGACAGTGGTGGGGAGGATTGGATATGGGAAGCCAGGGTGAGAAGGGCAGGGGAGAGCAATGGGGGAAAATTAGGGACAACTGTAATTGAACAACAGTATAAATTTTTATTAAGAAAGAGTAAAACAACAGGTATTGGCATGGATGTGGAAAAATTAGAACCCTGGTGCATTGCTCAGTGGGAATGTAAAATGGTGAAGCTGCTGTGGATGAAGTAGCGTGGCAGTTGCTCCAAGTTGAGCATAGATTCACCGTATGATCCAGCGAATTCCATATCTGGATATATACCCAAAATAATTGAAAGCAGGAATTCAGACAGATACTTGCACACTCAGGTTTACATAGCAGCATTATTCATAATAGCCAAAAAGAAGGTCAAAGAAACCTAACTGTCTGTCAGTAGTTGAATAGATGAACAGAATGTGATGTGTGTGTGATGTGTACACAGAAACATATACACAGTGGAATGCTGCGTATATTAGCTGAGGAAGTGTCATATATATGTCCTTTACTATCTTGAGGTACTTTCCTTTTATATCCATTTTATTGAGTGTGTTAATCACAAGTGGATGTTGTATCATATCAAATACTTTTTTTTTGCATCTACTGAGTTAATCATGTGGTATTTGTCCTTTATTCTGTGTACATGATGTATTACTGCCAAAGGAGTTCATGACTCAGATTAAGTTAAAACCCCTATTTTTAGAAACACCTTGGTTGAAATATAGAATTCTGATGTCTTAACATTAACTGTTTTTTGTTTGATCAGGTGTAGGTAATAGCAGTGAAGGTGGAAGAGGAAAGGCAGGTGCAAAACTTTTCCAAGACTTTCAGATGTTAAGTAGGATCTGGACTCATCCCTGGTGTTTGCAGTTGGACTACATTAGTAAAGAAAATAAGGTAAATCAAGTAAAGGGTCTCTGTTGGAAGCAGAATAATTTTAGAAAAAAAGTTGATCTATGTAAACTTAATGTATATTTGAATTTTCTTTTGCTTTGTGGTATAGTAATTCAGCCCATTTTATTTCCAATTAATTTCTGTATGTTTGAATGTGTTATGATTATGGAATGAGTGCTAAATGTTAATCTTTACATCTTTCATAACCACAGTAAAATGATCAAACCTAAGAAATGAACATTGTGTGAATACTGGTAACTAAACAACAGACTTTAATAGGATTTTCTTAAGTTGTGTACTTTTTCTTTTTTATCATCACTCTAAGACCTCACATTTATCATATTTTGCCATGTATAATGCACAGTGTTTATGCCCAAATTTTTTGAGGGCAAAACAAGGATGTGCATTATACATGGGTAGTACTAATTCAGTATCTATGTAAATGTTTTTAATTTTTTAATATATGCGTATGTGTTAAAAGTGTAACTCTAGAAAACAATAACGATATCTGTACACAAAATAATGCCCTTTATAGTACAAAAACCAAGTAGCTATAAATAAATAAATAAATAAATAAATAAATAAATAATTGAATTAAAAATTAAAACAGAAGAGGACTTCTGCCAAGATGGAGGCATAGGTGGAAACACTGTGCCTTCTCCCACAACCAAGTTTGAATACAACAACGGTTTGGAGAAACAAAGACACAACCAAAGGACAGAAAATTGAATTATACGGAAGTCCGACTACATGTAACCCTTCAACGGGGACGGTAAGAGGGGCGGAGCCAGCAGCGAGCAGGGTCGGGCAGGACAGGGCCCCCGACCCAGGCGCACAGGCAGACGGGAACCAGCTGGGGTGCGGGGCACACTGACCGTGGGTGCACATTCGCGCACAGTGAGACAGACCACGCAGGCCCCAGGGGGCGAGGGCTGACGGCGGTGGCACACTCGCATGCAGTGGGATGAAATGCGTGGGCCCAGTGATGGCAGCAACTGCGGCACCGGTGAGGGCCGTGGCGGCAGGCGGTGGACAGGACGCCATAGTCCCTCTTTGACCCCGCCCCCACATACAGGGTCACAACCCAGCGACTTAGTTGCCCTGTTCTAGTGAACACTTTAGGGCTCTGATCCTGCTATGGAACAGGCACGAACAACCCGAAAGATGGCACAAGAAAAACTCAAAGTCCCAGAGCCAATAACTCTAAGCGACCGAGAAATTGCCAGCCTCTCAGAAGCACAATTCAAGACACTGTTTATCAGGATGCTCACAGAACTGGTTGATTATAGTCACAAATTAGAGGAACAAAGTTACAAATTAGAGGAACGTGTGAGGGCTGGACTGATTGAAATGAAGGGAGATGCACAGGAAACCAATAGTGATGGAAAGGAAACGGGGACACAAATCAATGGAATGGACCAGAAGGAAGAACAAAACATCCCACCAGAAAGGAATGAAGAAATGAGAATTCAAAAAAATGAGGAGAGGCTTAGGAACCTCCAGGACATCTTTAAACGTTCCAACATCCGAATTATAGGGGTACCAGAAGGGGGAAAGAAACAGCCACGAGTGGAAAACGTATTTGAACAAATAATAAAGGAGAACTTCCCCAGTCTGGCAAAGGAAATAGACTTCCAGGAAATCCAGGAAGCTCAGAGAGTCCCAAANTAGATAGGGGGGAGGATGAGAATAGTGGGGGAAATATAGAATCCAAAGAACTTGAGACACGTGGTTATAAACTAAGGGGGGGAGAATGGTGGGGGAGGGAGGGTGTGGGGGGAGGGGATTGAAGGGGGGGAATAGAACAACTGTAATGGTATAATCAATAAAATATATTAAAAAAAATTAAAACAGAAGATTTCTTCCCTGAAAGTTTGGGCCAAAAATGGGGGTTCTCATTATACCCAGCAGAATACAGTAGTAGTCATATTTGTTTTGTTACGTTTGTTATTCTAGTGAGAGTTCCTCCGCTCTGCTCTGTCTCATGGCAAATAACTTACTTTTAAGAAATAAACAAGTATCATTATAATTTCTAATGTAAGTTGAAATAAACTATTAAAACGTTCATCACTTTTTTCTCTAGGGATATTTTGATGAAGACAGTATGGATGAATTTATAGCTTCAGATTCTGACGAAACATCCATGACTTTGAGCTCTGATGATTACACAAAGTAAGTGGAATGTTTTTGTGCCCTGTGTTGACACATTAAAACTCCCTACTTGCTGATTTTCCTGAAAATTGGCATGTGTATCTTTACAATGCTCTTCTAATACTTTGAATTTGTTCTTTATTTTAGAAAGAAGAAAACAAAGGGGAAAAAAGGGAAAAAAGATAGTAGCTCAAGTGGAAGTGGTAGTGACAATGATGTTGAAGTTATTAAAGTCTGGAATTCAAGATCTCGAGGAGGCGGTGAAGGAAACGTGGATGAAACAGGAAACAATCCCTCAGTTTCTTTAAAGACGGAAGAAAGTAAGTGTAATGAATGTTGTCTTTCTCATGGAACATTATTCAGGAATATAACTATCATGTCATTACATTTTCAATTATTAATTATTCTCTCTCACCCTGGCTGGTGTGGTTAAGTGGGTTGAGTGCTGGCCTGTGAGGTTAGCCTGTGAACTGAAAGGTCGGTTGCCAGTTCGATTCCCAGTCAGGGCACATGCCTGGGTTGCAGGCCAGGTCCCCAGTGGGGGTGCATGAGAGGTAACCAATTGATGTTTCTCCTCACATCATGTTTCTCTTCCCCTCTTTCTCCCTCCTTTCCCTTCTTTCTAAAAATAAATAAAATCTTAAAAAAATTTTTCTCTGCTTGGCTCAAAGGAATATCTTTCCTAAATTGGAAAGCATGTAAGATAATCAGGTACACATGATAATAATAAAGGCCTGGTGGCTGTTTAATTTTAAGCAAGCATTTGTGCTCTCTGGTGTTTTCAGAGAAAGATAAAAAGGAAAAAGTAATGTTTATTTACATGTAAACTCTGTATTTTATTTCATGTGTTAGCTAGCTTAATTCTTTTTTTAAATATTTTATTTATTTATCTTTAGAGGGGAAGGGAAGGAGAGAGGGAGAGAAACATCAATGTATGGTTGCCCCTCGTGCATCCCCTGTGGAGAACTGGCCCGCAACCCAGGCATGTGCCCTGACTGGGAATCGAACTGAGATCGTGTGGTTCGCTGGCCGGAGCTCAATCCACTGAGCTATACCAGCCAGGGCGCTAACTTACTTCTTGATCAGCCTTGGTGGAATTCAGACCAACATACATTCAATCTCAAAGCCACAATAGTTATTCTCTTAACAATACATAAATAACTAGAATTTCAGGGAATCGAGTATTATTCTAATTAATTTCATATAGTGCAACTATTTTTAGTGGTTTAGTCTTTTTACTTTGTAATTCTCATCTACTTTAGGTTTCCTCTGTATCATGAGTGAGAGAAAACATGTCTTCAAAATAAAGTATACTGTTTGTACAGACAGTCTAGGTACAGTGTGCCCCTCTTATCATGGAAAGTTTTATGTCACTATGGGGAACTGTTTACCATTCAGGTTCCCAGACAACAGCCAAGGGCCAACCTTAAAAGGAGGCTTTTGTAAGATGAAATTTTAGTTTACTATCTTTAAGGATAATAAAGCATAAACAGAACTTCACTGGGCAGAGAGGAGAAGAAAATAAAATACATAAAAGGGTAGGTATGGAATCTTGCCAATGTGTGAAATGTTTAGGCAGTAGTTCTTTGTGGTTTCAGTATAAATGCTTAATCGGCTTTCTAAATGTGATGAAAATCACTAGGACCCAGATACAAAGAGGGAGCTGATAAATAGTTAACTCAGTAAGGTGTATGATGGGGATATGGTAGTCTTGAGACTAGCAATTTTCATTGTTACCTACCAGGGATAGGATACTAGACCTTGAACCACTTAAAAGATGGAGAGTTCTTAGAACCCAGATTAAAGCTGAATCTCTTGGAAGGGTACATATTTCATGGAAGAAGATAGAAAAAATTGCTCTTCAATTCAGGGAAAAGACAAGACAGCTTGTGTTTTAGCCCTGGGCTCTGGCTTGGGAATAATAGTTTCCTTGGACTCGTAATCATGGGCTGGCCCTCACATAGTTTATGGTTTGAAGTTGCATTACTCACATAGTCTGAAAATCTCAGGCTAAAATACTGACCTCAAAAGTAATTCTGGATTGGTAATCCCCGGGAGTGCTTGGCGGAAACAGATGCAAGATCACTATGGAGATGAATGACCTCAACCTGAGCTACATAGGATTCTCCAGTATTACAGCTACACTGAGAGTGAAATGACGATTAAAAAAATACAATACAGGGTCTGGCAGAAGTAAGGCCTGGTTAAGTGTGGTTGGTAGGGTAAAAATATGGGTGTAATAATTTGCAGTTTAATTTGAACATTTCACCGAAAATGTCATATGGCATGCTTGAGTGTGCTATTGTTATGTCACAGAATTACATGGTTATGATTTTGTGATTAAAAAAAAGTGTTATTTGCACCAGACCCTGTATGTTTGAGGAAACAATTAACCTTAGGCAAAGATAGCAACAAAGTAAGTTAGCAGTCAACTTGAAGAAAGTTAACACATAAAAGAAACAGTAGGATTCAATTTTCAAGAACCATAGATAACAGAATTATTTTATAGAGACTATGAAGTAAGCATTTTTAAAGCGATACTTTTAAAATTATAAAAATAACTTTATGCTGGGCAATTTAAAACTTAGATGAAGCAGAGAACATTCTAAAAAATGTAACAGCATTGAATGTTCATTGCAGTTATTTCCAGTAGCCGAAAATTAGAAAGAACCTAAATGTCTGGGAACAGGAGAATTAACAAATGGCAGTATATTTATGTAGTAGAGTGCTACATGATAGAATGATTGAATAGGTCTTACTTTGAAAAATGAAAAGCTATATTGAGTTAATAAGTTGCAGAATGGTAAAACTGTATGATATAGTAAGTCCTCACTTAACATTGTCAGTGGTTTTGCAACTTCAAGCATAACCATGTATAATGAAGCCAGTTTTACCATAGGCTAATTGGTGTTAACAAGCACTGAGTTCCTGTGGTATCTCACTAATGTTATACCAAAACAGCTTTGAACAAAAGAATATTATTTGAGGACCTGCTGTAATTTAAAACCATAAAAGATAATGTACAGCTTAGAGATACACATACAGTGACAATATAAAAATGTACACAGAAATAATAAATATATAATTTAAGGTTTTAGTTACCTCTCCAGAGGAACGGAGAGGAAGACAAAAGTGGTTGGGTAAACGTCACATATTAGGCTTCCAAGTGCATCAGAAGCAGATTTAACAAGTCTTTAAATTCAGTAAAAGTGGGATGTGGAAATACAGCTGTTCATTATATTCTGTATACATCTCCGGAGATGTAAAATACTTTTTCATAAAAATATAAAGTAATTCAAATTAAAAAGCAACTGAGAGAAGGTACAAAAATAGGCTAAACCTGTACATTTCTCCTTTTGAATTGACTTGTTTATGTTTAGATCTATAACATTATTTTTTTCATTTTCTTCTTCCACCTTTTATATAATCAAAGTTTGGTGAAAATAATAAAAACATTTAATATGATATGGTGATTCTGGGATCAGTATTTGTTTTAGTTTTCCAGAACTCTAGAAGCACACTGCAGTGTTTCCTGCCCATGCCCCTGAGATCTTTTCTCTCTTGATGCCTCCGTCAGCCAGCCTCCCCTCTCTTTTTTCCTTTCCTTCATTTTTCTACATCTCTCTTTGGATCTTTCTGTCCTAGTATCTGTGTTTTGGGGGTTATTATGTCTCAGGTCTGGGGGACTCTGCCTCTCAGAATCTCTGTATTTCTCTGCCCCCTACCTAAAGCCTTTCTCTGACAATATAGAGAGGGCGTGCTCATTCTCTCTCTCTCTCTCTCTCTCTCTCACTCACTCACTCTCCCTCCCTCCCCCTTCCTCCCTCCCTCCCTCCCTCCCTCCCTCCCTCCCCCCCTCTCTCCCTCTCTCTCTCTCCTGTGGGGACCTTTTTTTCTCTGTGGGCAGGGGCGTGCATGTGCATCCCTGTGTTTTACTCTCATCCCCCAAATCCCTATCTAGTGTCTTTCTCACTCTCTCCTTAGGTTGGTCTATACCTATCTCTCTTGGTCTCTTTCTTAATCCTCCTCTTGGGGTCTTTTAGTTTCCTTCCTTATTTACCTACTTATTTATGTTTCATTTATTTTATTTAGGTAAAGCTACTTCCTCTTCTAATCCAAGCAGTCCAGCTCCAGACTGGTACAAAGATTTTGTTACAGATGCTGATGCTGAGATTTTAGAGCATTCTGGCAAAATGGTACTTCTCTTTGAAATTCTTCGAATGGCAGAGGAAATTGGGGATAAAGTGTAAGTTCTTTCCTATTTTATTATACAAATGAACTTTTTGATAACTCTTCTATTATATAAACAATTTATTTGAAGAAATATGTTTTCTTTTCTTTCTTTCTGAAGATGTCATTACTTTGGTTAGTGTAGTGATAGACAACTATCTTCCTTGTTAGCCACTGGTTCTAAGTGCATATTCTGGTTATTTCTTTAGTGCTGTTTTGTTCCTGCTGGCTATTGCACCCTGGATTTCTTTCCTTGAGCCAAGCCTGTAGTTGATATCAATGTTTTACCATCTTCAAACTCATTTTTCAATCCATGGAGCCCAGCTTTTACTCTTTCACTTTCCTGAGCTTTTTCCCACCTCAGGTCCCTTAATTACCTTGTAATCTCCAAATCTAGTGGACATCTCTCAGACTTTATTTTATTTCACCTCACTGGCTATTCTCTTTATCATCTCTCCCTTGTTTTCTGTTCCTGTTTGTTTCACTTACAGATTTGTGCCCCCATTTTCTTCCCTGCATTCCCCAGCCTCCAGTCCCATACTTTAAATTAGTAGTTAACAGTATACTTTTATAATGTTGAACCAGGCTTATTGTTTGTTGGGACATTATTGTTATAATGTCCCAACATCTTATCACAAAATATTTTTTTAAAAGAATGATTCTGGAAGTGGATTGAAAGAGGAGTAGCTTTTCTTTTTTTATTTTTATTTTTTTTAAGATTTTATTTATCTATCTTTAGAGGGGAAGGGAAGGAGAGAGGGAGAGAAACATCAATGTATGGTTGCCTTTCATGCGTCCCCTGCTGGGAGTTGGCCTGCAGGGAACTGGCCTGCAACCCAGGCATGTGCCCTGACTGAGAATCGAACCGCGATCGTCTGAGTCGCAGGCCCGCACTCAATCCACTGAGCTACATCAGCCAGGGCATCACAAAATATTTAAAAATATATCTGTATGCTTTTAACAACAATTTAACGTAAGGCTAAAAAATCGGTCATCTTTGGCATTAGTCAAAGATGACTCCCAGGCTTCTAGCCTAATTGGCTGGTAGATGATAGTGTTATTTACTTAACATGGACAATATTAGGGAACAGTTAAGTTCACTACAGATAGTAAAGCATACTAAGCTTTAACATACTAAGCATACTGGAGAGATAGCGTATCCAGTCATGCTCTGGATATGTTATGTTTGAGTAGCCTGTTAGATATCCAGGAGAGATGTGAAGGAGAAAGTAGATATTTGAGTTCGGAGTTTCTGAAAGGTAAGGAGAGATTGTTGCTGTAGACATGCTCATGCTTTTTTCTACTGTCAACTTCTATAGTTTAAAATTATTTTTTTATTTGGGTACCATATAAGAACTTCAAGAGTGTAGAAGAGATTTTGAGGTCTTTTAGTTTCCTAACCAATGCAAGACTCTGTCTACCATATTAATCATATATTTTCCTACCTCTCCTATGATAGAAGAGTTGCCATCTCATAAGGATACCTGTAGTTGAATTCTTCAGGTGGTTAGAAAATGTGTCTTTTACTTTGTACACTATTTCTATAGCTGTTTCCATTCTGGTCTAAAATAGAATATATCTCCTGCTTTTTTTACGCTGTTACTAATGATCATTTTAGTTAAAAACCCAACTGATGGATGTTATTAAGTGTTAAGAGTATAAAACTAGGTATTTCTAGAATTGTGATTACCACTATTCCTTATCTAACATTTCATTATGAAAAGTTTCAAACAATGAAAAATGGAAATACTTTTATAGTGAATACCTATATACCTGTCACCTAGAATCAATACTGTATTCTATATTGACTATATTTTCTTTATTTCATATCTATTTATGCATCCATCGATCTTGTTTTCCTGATGCCTTTTAAAGTAGGTTGCAAACATCACTACTTCTATTTCATTTGTTTTATCTTTAAAGAGTAGGTCTATCACTCTTCTCATTTTTAGCTTCTCCTCTCAGTTCATTGATTTTTGTGTGGTATGATTTCAGTCCTGACCACATGGTCTTGAATATACTTCAGATTTTAATACCCATCTCAAAATGTCATTGCGGTAAACAAAACACTCCAGCTGAGATTTTATTAACACAGAGCTTTTAGTAATGCTGGCTCTTGTTAATTCTGGACTCTATACACCCCTTCAAAGAATCATATAGAGCGGTTTTCCAATTTGGGGGAAGGAAGAAATTTTACTCTACCCTTCTAGGTTCTTTTACCTGGTCTAATAAGAAAATCAACATGAGACAGATTCAGAGAAAATAACCAAATTTAATCACATATGTACATATGGGAACCCCACATATATCACAGTATGAGAGATTACACATATAAGAGAGGTTCAGAGACAGGAAGATGATGTGAGCTATCTGTGATATTCTGAGCTTAAGCTATATGGTAAAATGCCCTGAGGATTCAGAAGGGAAGATGAAAATTTGCAGGATAAGAACAGTGTTTAGTAAAAAAGTTATTTCTGATAACAGTTTCTCTTCGAACTTTCAGGGTCTCAATTACCTTCACCTCAAAATAATCCACATGTCAAAGTAGCACATCTTGGAGATACCTGTTTTGATCCCTGTTACAACCTCTAAATAACACTGTTGATTGATGTTGAAATCTGTGGTCCACAAAGATACTTTTTTAAAAAAGTGCTATTAAATCAGATTCCCCTATTTTGTGTTTGTGAAGTTTTATCTTTTGATCCAAATACTTGGGGGGTACGGCAAGATAGAGATACAATTTTTTTGTATAGAAAATAATACAATAATTAGCCCTGGCTGGTGGAGCTCAGTGGATTGAGTGCTGTTCTGTGAACCAAAGGGCCAAGGGTCTCTGGTTTGATTCCCAGTCAGGGTACATGCCTGGGTTGCCAGCCAGGTCCCCAGTAGGGAGTTTGCAAGAGGCAATTGCACATTGATGTGTCCCTCCCTCTTTCTCCCTCTCTTCTCCTCTCTAAAGCTAAATAAATACAATCTTTAAAAAAAGAAAATGATACAATAATTAATAAATAATAATAGAGGAATAAAGTCTGTGTTGAGCATACTCACAACTATAACCTTTTGCCACACCCTGTAAAAACTTGGTATCTCCACAGGGTGAGAAATAAATAAATTTCAGTGATTTTAGCTAGTGATATATTGATAAATGGTTAACAGCTGGCTCTTCAAATGAATAAATGAATATATATATATATATATATATATATTAGATAAAGAGATACAAGAAAGGAAAGTCTAATTTGTAACATTTACTGATTTCTACGGTATAAATGCTCCAACCATGGCCAATTCAACTTCCCAACGTGATGTCAGAGGTGAAGAGAGATGTTAACAATCTACTTTCTTCTTTCAAGCTATTTAAGAGCCAACTCTAGTACACCACTGATTTCAGCTGAGCCCTTCTGATTAATTTTTATTTCATTTAAATGTTAAATCTGATTTAATCTTTATCTCCAGATTTTTGATATGTGTGAATTTGATGAGCATTGTCTTTATATTTTCACATGGGTCATTTAATAAATAAAGCCAAAATAGTTTACATAAGTAGAAAAATTATTACTAATCATAACAGTAGTTCTTCGTGTTATCTGCAACTACAAAAGGTTTACATATATTAACCATTAGTTTATAGGCACTTGGTCTTAATAACACTACCTTTTTCATAGTGAGACTTGCCTTAGTTCAGTGGTTCTCAGAACCAACCTTAATACTGACTCAAGTCAATTGTTTCCCCAAATAGTAGCCCAAAATTCAGAGTAATTCCCATTAAATAATTAGTGTTTCTAAGAATTTAAGTTTCCCAATTATATGAAGTGTTTAAAAACTTAATTTGTAGTTCAGGGAGCATTGACTCAATACATTTTTTGATTCTGGGAAAGATTACCAGTCTACTGAAGGATGAGACAAGGTGTAGCCCTGATCATTAACACTGAGCACCAGGAGTACATTCATGTATCTCCCAGTACTTCAGGAATAGCAGCTGGTAGGCACTAGACTCCCACAGTGCAGAGTTGGGTAAGCCATGCAGTAGTCAATCCATGTGTTGTTAACTCCCAATAGCTGTTTCACAGTTCAAGTTGTTTTAGGTCTACTGAAGCTGAAGACATCTAGTAGTGAAAGTGAAAGATCTTTTGGAGTCATAGCACCTCTCTGTTCTACATTACAGCTTTCAGAACCAAAGGGGGAAAAAAACATGCTTGCCACAGGTGCCTATTTCCTTGTATACAGACCTACTTTGTTTGCATATATAAGGGAGAGAACAAATTCTCTTACATTCTTTCTAGAATTTTTTATTCACTTCCAGGTATGTAATTATGTCCACTTCTCATCAACTGGGTAGATCAGAGCATCGGTTTGCAAAGTGTTTGTTAGAGCTTTGTAAGTTGATGACCTAGAGCAGAGGGTGAGGAGCCATTCATACCTTTTCTCCTCCTTCAAAGCCTAAAACACCTTGCTTTTATGTTATTTTTTATTTTAACCTTACATAAGACATTATGTGAACAAATAGTTTTCATGGTTAAAAAGGAGTTAAAGAACCACTGGGGATAGAGAGTCGAGAATCCACAGACACATTTGAAATAGAATGGCAAAGTATTTAGAACGCGTACAGTCTAAAATTACTCGGATACTTTTAGTGAGAAGACTTTTTTCCTCATATTCTGTAAGCTGTGTGTTTTGCAGAGTAAAAGTTCTTGATTTTGGTGAAGTCCAGTTTATCACCTTTTACTTTATAGATTATAGTTTTGGTGTCATGTCTAAGAATTGTCTAACCTCAAGTTATGAAGATTCTATTCTGTGTTTTTGTAAACATTCTGTAGTTTTATATTTTACATTTAGATGTATGTTCCATTTGAGTTCATTTTTATAAAAAGTATGAGGTTTAGGCCAAAGTTCATTTATTTGAATATGGATGTTCAATTTTGCTAAGAGCATGGAATTGCCTTTACCTCTTTGTCGAAAAACCAATGAACTGCACTATGTGGCTCTCTACGTGGACACTTTGTACTTGTTCCATTGACTTGTGCTTGTCTCTGCATCAGTACTACACTGTCTTCATTACTCCAGCTTTGGACGTGTTGAAATCCTGTAGTTATATCTCCACGTTTTCTCCTTCAAATTTGTTTTGGTTACTCTCTATGCTTGGCATTCCTATACATACTTTAAAATCAGCTTGTTAATTTCTACCAAAAAAAACACCCCTTTTAGGGTTTTCATTAATATTGTGTCAAATTCTTGTATCAGTTTGGGAAGAAGTGATTACTATATAAATCTTCTAATCTAAGAATACTCATTTGTTTTTTTAGACTTGTTTTCAGCCAGTCTCTCATATCTCTGGACTTGATTGAAGATTTTCTTGAATTGGCTAGTAGGGAGAAGACGGAAGATAAAGATAAACCTCTTATTTATAAAGGTGAGTTACAAACATTTCTGTATTATAAGTTTTAAGACATTCATTTATATATCTTGTATAAACATCTTAACAATAAAAGAAAAAATACTACCCAGATGTGCAACCCTAATATCTTCATGTTTTTTTCCACTTTATTTTTATCCTTATTGATATAATTATGGTCTTTGTTGTTGCAATTTTAGCATAAATTTAAATGCTCTATTAAAATGTAATTCACAGAAAATATAATTGAACCATTTAAAATGTACAATACAATGGTTTTTATTATTTACAGAGTTGTGCAACTATTGCCACAGTCAATTTGTTAAAATTTTAATCACCACCGAAGAAACCCTGCACCTTTAAGCTGTGACTCTTCTGCCTCCCCTTCCACTCCTTCCATACCTAAGCAGTCACTAATATACTTTCTGATTCTTTAGATTGACTTGTTCTGGATCTTGCTTCCTCCCCCCTTTTTTATTATAGTGATCCTATTGGTATTTCATTGTGATTTTGATTTGTATTTCCTTAATGACTAATAATGCTTATCATCGTTTCCCGTGATTGTTTGCCGTTTGTATATCTTCTTTCGAAAAGATACTTATTCAGGTCCTTTGTCAGTTTTTGAATAAGATTATTTGTCTTTTTTATCTGTTATAGGTTATTATTAGTTTTGGTCATTTTCTGCATCTGACCAGTGTCTTGCCATATATATGATTTGTAAATATCTCATTCTGTGTGTTGTCTTTTCACTTTCTTGATAATGTCCTTTGAAACACAGAAGTTTTTCATTTTGATGAAGTCCAATTATCTCTTTTTTGTTTCTTGTGCTTTTGTGTCCTATCTAACAAACCATAGTGAAATGCAAGTTCATGAAGATTAACCCCTGTATATTCTCTAAAGAATTATATAGTTTTCACTATTTACATTTAATTTCTTAATCCATTCTGAGTTAATTCTTGTATATGGTTTAAAAAACCGGTCTAGTTTCACTTTTTTCCATGTATCTGTTCAGTTTTCCCAACAGCATTTATTGAAGAGACTATCTTTAGGCCATTTTATATTCTTACCTCCTTCATCATATTTTAATTGACCATATAGACATGAGTTTATTTCTGAGCTCTATCTGTTTCATCTATCTATGTGCCTGTTTTTATGCCAGGACTCTGGTGTTGATTACTGTAGTCTCGTAGTACACTTTGATATCAGGTAGCATAATACCTCCAATATTGTTCTTTTTCAAGATTGCTTTGGCTGTTTGTGATCTTTTATGGTGCCATATGCATTTTTAGGATTATTTGATCTAATCTTATGAAAAATCTCATTGGTGTTTTGAGAGGAATTGCACAGAATGTGTAGATTGCTTAGGGTAGTATGGGCATTTTAACAATGTCACTTCTTCCTATTCATGAGCATGGTATATATGATTCACTGCCTTATAGTTTTGCAAATGCAGGCCTTTTTACCTCTATGATTAAATTTATTCCTAGTTATTTATGTAATTTTTATTCAAATGTAAATTGCATTATTCTCTTTTTAAAAATTAATGTTTTTTAGTGAGAGACAGAGAAAGGGTAGTGTGAGAAAAAGAGAGACAACAATTTGTCATTCTACTTCTTTATGCACTCATTGGTTGCTTCTTGTATGTGCCCTTACCAGGAATCCAACCTGCAACTTTGAACATATTGGGATAATGCTCTGTCCACCTGAGCCCCTGGCCAGGGCGGGATCATTATCTTAATATCTCATTCTTATCTCTCCTTCACTATTGATGAATGAAATTCAGTGGATTTCTGAATATTACTTTTGTATCCTTCTATTTTAGTCAATTAATTTGTCAGTTTTAATGGAATTATTAGGGTTCTCTATATAATAAAGTATCCTGTCATCTACAAATAATGAGTTTTACTTCTCCCTATGCAATTTGGATGTGCTTTATTATTTTCTTTTAAAAATATATATTTTATTGATTATGCCATTGTAGTTGTCCTATTCCCCCCTTCATTCCCCTTCACCCTGCACACTCACTCCCCCTTTCCCCGCCCTTGTGTTTATGTCCATGTGTCACAAGTTCTTTAGATTCTATATTTCCCATATTATTCTTGCCCTCCCCCCTATCTATTTTCTACCTACCATCTGTGCTACTTATTCTCTGTACCTTCTCCCCCTTCTCCTCCTTCTCCTCCTCCCACTTCCCTGTTGCTAACCCTCCATGTGATCTCCATTTCTATGGTTCCACTCCTGAT